>NC_056746.1:691259062-691291986 GCF_019279795.1 Protopterus annectens
GGGTTACAGGCCTACCCCAAAATGTTTTCCCCAATTATTTGGGGCACACACATAGGCAACACACAATGTGTGTGTGACATTATCAAATGTGGAGTGTGCGACATAACTTGTAGTAATGCAACAGTTGGCAGCAGATAGCATGCCCAGAGCAAGTGAAACACACAGGACTTCCTCTGGTTTGCTACTATGACACCTTCTTTGTGAGACATTACCTTAGTATTTCTCATAACATTAAGGTGCTTCTGATGCGCAATAACTGCTCTATGCAATCAGTACAAATCTGTATGACATATTTCTTGTCCTACAGTCGTGTGACCTCTTTTCACTGTTTCAGTTGTTGTCACAGGTTGCACCTTGCCAAACATGGACTGCAACCTGCAGGGTGGTACAGACATACCTCTCAACTGTACAGATTTCCACAAAATGTCCAGATTCTTGCCTCATATTTTTGGTTCATTTTCTCATAAACTGGCAAATCATTGTAGATTGATGTAAAAAAATAATGGCAGACATTATGAGCTGCAGACTCCATACCATTAAGACTATCCATGCTAATGGAAAACCTGTTATTCTATCACCTTTATAAGTTTGTAGGAGAAATATTTGACAAGTGTCCCTATTATGTGGCCTTTGTCACCCCATTATTTATGGCTTTGTAAACCTTTTTTGCTCTAAGAGCTTAGGAGGTATGGGTACAGATGGTGGTCATACCTCTGAACTCTGAATGTGTCTGCAGATTGTCCTGTTGTCTGACACATACTTTCTTTCCATCTGTCATAAACTTGTGGTTTTCTGGCCAACATTTTGGAATATCATTACATACTGAAATTGAAGAATAATGACGGATATTGTCATGTAACAACATATACCCTGTGGAAGGTACATTCAAATGCATGATCTGTTATGCTATTTCCCATGTGCGTCACAGCAATATGTGAGGGGTGTGCTGAATGTTTGCTGTTTGCCCCAGCTTCCCATATGGCTTTAACCAGATGTTTTTCTGTGAGTGTTTGAGAGGTATGCTGGATGCTGGTACATACATACATACCTACATACAGACACACAGGCACACACACACACACACACACACACACACACACACACACACACACACACACACACACACACACACACACACACACACATACACATTCATGACCTGCCCCTGCTGCTGATAGCTGAACCTCTACCTGCCCAGTTTTACAAATGATACTGCTAGATACATAATAGAAACACCACAGAGGTAATGTAGTGTTGCAGTGTCTGCCACTACTATTCAAGTGGGTGACAATTGCAGGTGTTGTTAGGATTGCCAGTGGTGGGTTCAGAGGCCCTTAACATGGTAGAGCCACCTGAAACACACACACACACTGCTGCATGGGAACATGCATTGAAACACACATGCACACAGAGTTGACACTTCTAATAGTAGATGACCCACCTATCTATTTATGTACATTACACAGTGATATGATGATTGCATGAACCACAGTTCCTTTGTGTTAGAAACTGCGTAACTGTGCTTGTAAGGTGGATGATATCTGTAGGGGCTGTAACTAGTTTGCCAATGGGGGAGTTAACAGGGTGGAAGAGGCACACAAATTAGTATAACCATTGCATACACACAGTAAAGACAGCCACAGGGGATATGTATACAGAAGCACATACACAGTTGCCAATAGATTACTAACTCTACATATCCACTTCTATGTACTATAATGCTACATACACATTACATGTACCACAGAGATTATATGCTGGGACATAACTTACTACCTCTTACAACAAGTAATCTTGGGAATGCCTTCATTGATGGTGGGATAAAACACCCAACATAGCAACTGGTCTCATATATTGCTCTTACATATCTGGACAAGTGATAGAGTAACATACTTTGTATCAGCATGATGTTTCAGATAGGTACAAAGTCTGATGCTGACATGTCTGTCACTATGGTAACTGTGACATATTTTGCAATGATTACTCATAACTGCCCATTGTTAGGGGACACGGACCACATATAGGTTGCAAGCATCTGGATATTCCATTTACATCTGTACAGATGACTGGTATGGCCTGTATAGTTTAACATGGTGCATGTAAGGCAGATGCCATTAACTGCCTCCTTAAAGTAATGCCATGGAGAGGGAGTCAACAGGCCTTAAAATGGTATAACCAACACATACAACAGCCACAGGGGATATGCTTCACACACAAACACACAGTATTATAGTTGCCAGCATTGGGATTAGATCCCCTACCTATCTAATTATTTGTGCTATAGTATTACATAGTTATTGTATGCACCACAGAGCTTATAGGGCTAAAGAGTGTATACAGGTACTTCTAAGGTGAATTACATCAGCAGGCCTTGTAAAGTAGGGCAATGGGATTTGTACTGAGTGGAACATGTCTCAAAATGGTATAACCACACTGCCAGAGGATATGGTTCTCACCCAAACACACCCTCCCATACAGAGGATATGGTTCTCACACACATGCACAGTATCCCAATTGCCAGCAGTGAGTTTCGAATTCCTACCTATCTAGTTATTTGCACTATAGAATTAATCAGTTATCACACGCGCCACAGAACTTATGTGGTTGAAATGTGTCCCAAGGTATTTCTAAGGTGAATAACATCAGCAGCCCTTGTAAAGTATGGCAATGGGAAGTGTACTGGGTGGGAAAGACCTCACAATGCTTTAACCTGCAAACATACACATTTGCCAGAACTGAGATTAGAACTAATTATTCAGATTATACGTTACATAGTTTTTGCACACACAGTGGAGCTTACAGGGCTGAGGGCTGTTCAAAGGTACTTCTAAGGTGAATAACATCAGCAGCCCTTGTAAAGTATGGCAATGAGAAGTCTACTGAGTAGGAGAGGTCTCAAAATAGTTTAACCTACAAACACTTATACATACAGAGATATTTGTCAGAACTAAGATTAGAACCCCTGCCTATCTACTCACTTGTACTAAACAGTTATGTAGTTATTACATGTGCCACAGAGACTATAAGGCTGATGGCTGTCCAAAGGTACTTCTAGGGTGAATAACATCAGCAGTCCTTGTAAAATATGACAATGGGAAGTGTATTGGGTGGGAAAGAACTCAAACTACTTTAACCTACAAGCACACAAACACACACACACACACACACACACACACACACACACACACACACACACACACACACACACACACACACATTTGCCAGAACTGAGATTACAACCCCTGCCTATCTAGTTATTTGTACTATACATTTATACAGTGATTGCACACACCACAGAGTTTATAGGGCTGATGACTGTCCAAAGGTACTTCTACAGTGACTGACAGCAGGACTGCTAAAGTAGAGCAATGGGAAGTGTACTGGGTGGGAATGGCCTAACAATCTTTAAACTACAAACACACATACTTACATTTGCCATAACTGAGATTAGAACCCCTACCTATCTAGTTATTTGTAGGATAGTGTAGTTATTTGTAGTATATTTTTATATAGTTATTGCATGCGCCAAGGAGCTTATACGGCTAATGATTATCCAAAGGTAGATCTATGGTGACTGACAGCAGGATTGCTAAAGTAGAGTAATGGGAAGTGTTCTGGGTGAGAATGGCCTAAAAATCTTTAACCTAGAAACACACACACACACACACACACACACACACACACACACACACACACACACACACACACACACACACACTTACATTTATCAGAACTAAGAGACCCATACCTATTTAGTTATTTATAGTATAGTGTTACACAGTCATTGCACACCCAACAGAGATTATAAGGCTGACAAGTGTCCAAAGGTACTAATAAAAGGTGAGTGACATCAGCAGATCTTGTAAAGTGGGGCAATGGGAAGTGTGCTGAATAGGAAAGGCCTCTTAATACTTTAACCCACAAACACACACACACACACACACACACACACACACACACACACACACACACACACACACACACACACACACACACACACACACACACACACACACACACACACACACACACACACACACACACACAAACACAAAGGCAGGTGATGTGATATTACAACCCTAACTTCAGTACTATTAAACAATGGAGCTCACCTTCATGTTGGCACATGTGACTGTTTAAAACTGGTATGCAACTGTCCGCAGCAGGACATCACTCCATGCCTTTCAGGGTTTCCCTGTCTATGACTCACTATGTGTGTCTCCCTGTGTCTCTCTCTATATATATCACTGTCTGTCTCTCTTCCCCATGTCTATGTGTGTGTATGCTTGAAATATTGTTATATGTTGCCCATATATATGTCTGTGTATCACACACAACAAATGCAGATATATCACATATGGGCTACCTACCTGAGGGTAATCCTGTCTGATGTGTGTGGGCAGAGTCAGTTAAGGTGTACATTGTTGTCTGTATGCAAAGACATCTGTGCACAATACAGTCATATAGTCCACTGTGGGTTTAGACATGGGCTGTAATTATCTAAGTGTAGGAGCATGCCCAGTATGACCTTCTATAGTAAGAGTCGGACTCCATTCCAGAGATAGTTGTACTACGATCTGGGGTTTTGTGTGCTACAGCCCCACCTCCCAACCTGTTAGTGCAAGGAATGTGGGGATCGCCTGCCAAAATGGGGGACAATAGTCCAAACATAGGGAGATACTGTAAATATTGCTCTTATTAATGTGGAAAGTTGCTAGCATAACAGGGTTCATTTTAGCAGACATTTTCTGACATACAATACATCTGAGACTGAAATGTATTGTGTCATTACTTACGGACAGAAATTCTCAGATCATCACAGTGATTTACCTGAGAAATACAAGATGTAGGATGCACAGATCAGAATTTTAAGCCAAACTATAGACATTCTTGCCCAATCCGGCCAGTGAAGAAGTGTGGCTACAGCCGATTGGCTGATGAGGCTGTGTAAACAGTCCAGCCCCTCAGTGATATACTGGCTGGGGATCACCTGCTTTTGTGTTATTCTTCTTAACTAAAAAGTTATATCCTGGTGTGACTCATGCCTCTCAAATGTACAGTTTGTTTTGCAGAATGCCCAGATGTTTGTCTTATAAGTTTGGTCCATTTTTCATAAAATTGTGGTTTTCTGGCAAGTTAGTGGCAAATAATTAAAGACTGAAGTTAAAAAATAATGACAGAACATTTGAAATTTCAGACTTAATAACCTTCAGAAAATTCATGCTAATGCAAAACCTGTTATTCCATCAACTTTCTAAGTTTGTGAGAGCAATATTCAAATATTGCCCTATTTTGGGGCCTTTGTCCCACTTTTATTTATGACCTTGTCCAGATCCCTTTCTCTGAGAGGTATGGGTGTGGGCACAGAGTGCATTCTACTGAGCAGAAATGTCCATTATATGTATGTTATATTCCACATCAAACTGTGATTTCCAGGTATGTTGGTTGCAGAGCAGTATAGAGTAATGTGGTGAACCAGTGACAGACATTTGTTTATAGGTTGATATGTTGATATGAGGTTACTATTATATTGGCCCTGAAGCCCTTATATCCCTTGCAGATGAGAGTGTAGCCCATGTTAAGACATGTCAGGACCCAGAGCCCCTGCACAGCAAGGACACAGGTGGAATCACAGGACTGTATTTTCTGTTTCCCATGCATTTATACAGGGAACACTTCATAAGGGGTATTGAGGCATTCGGCTTGATGTGGACAGGGAGTGTATTCCACAGATGGGGGTGTCTGTGGGACATGTATCTGTCAGACCAACAAGCCCTACTGATATCACAGACCAGGTTGATGCTGCGCCTATAGGTTGATCAAATGGGCCTTGACTTCCACATGTGCAACAGTCCCATCAAGGCAGGGTCTGGATTGCGTTGTATGCCAAACAGAGGTCACCTCTGAGAAATCTGTATGGAACTGAGTAGAGGAACAGTGCTGTTAGCCTATCTGTGTAGGGTAGGTGTTTGGGGTCCTGGATTCTCCCAGTGAGCAACCTCTATGGTCTCTCCAGCTGCTGCATGTGCTTTGTGAGGTACATAACTAAGGGGATGTTGTAAAAAATAATTGGCCTTATAAGGGTAGAATACATGGATTTTATGACCTCTTTGTTCCTGGATGAGATACCCTTTGTGTTGGCCCATCTATGAAGCTTTCTGTACAACAGAAGCAACATGGTGCTCAGACTTCAGGTTGCTATCAAGCTGGGTGGCCAAATGCCTCACTACTGATTGTGTATGTAGGACATTATTGTTAATGTGATAATATGTGGGGATGTCAGTCTCTCCAAAGGGAATGATGATGATGCATCTGCAGGAATTCAGCTTGAGGCCATGTTACTGGCAGCAGTCATTTGTTTTGGTGAGACCCTGTTGTAGGATGCCCACATCACTTTGGGTATTGATGACTGTTTCCAGCTTGCAGTCATCTGCCAACTTGGTCAGCCATAGGCCAGTGTTGTTGGTCTGCACCTCAGGGAAGTATATCCCATATACCAGAGGCACCCAGACTGATCCCTGGGGTATGCCACTCATTACGGGTGTACTGCTTGACTTGGCTACCCCTATTATGATTATGTGGGTTCTATCAATGAACCAGTTTGCTACCTATCTGTTAACATATGTATTGCTGCCTAGTTGACAGAATTTATGTACTATGGCTAAGTGGGGAATAGTGTGTAAGGATTTGGCCACATCAAGGTGGCCAGAGTGCAACATCATTCCATCATCCATGCCTTTGTTGGCTGACTTAGGAAAGTTATCTAGAGTTCACTGACATATCTCCCCTTGAGAAAGGCAGACTGTGTGGTGTCAAGTATTTGGAGTTTGCCAATCTCTCTGTTAATGAGGTCCATGATAATCCATGATGATCCATAATGATAATCCCTCAGATGGTTTGTGTTGCTATGTTATTATGAGGCTACATGTTGGCCTGAGCTGTCAAGCTGTCACAGACTGACATATGGACAGGCCCATATATGACAGTTAGACACAGGCCCACACATGGGGACAGGGTGTTAATAATGCTCTGCCAAACAGACAGATGGGAGACCGGTTTGGTATAAGTTTGCTTTTTCTTATGGGTAAACATCTACTTCTCCACTGTCTGCCATTGATGTTTTGAGATTAACCTTTCTTGTTTGGCACATAGTTTGGCAAGAAAATGCAATGTTAGGACAAGCAGAAGAGTTATACAAGGCATACCTGTGGTCCTTCTGTGACAGCCTGTCATTCCAGGGGTATGGATGGTGGCCAGTGAGTTCTTGTCAGTGTTGCCACAGTGAGGTGGCAGCCATGTGACACCTGGCTGTACACTGACATTCGGGTACCTACTGTCCTACTAGGCACTGTGTAAGTTACTCCAAGCTGTGTACTGTTCATATGTGTTTCACCCTCTCCCTGACTTGCCCAGCTTTTCTGCAGTGACAGATAGTGACTTCTGGACAGTGTGTACAACTCCTAATGTAGGTGTAGCTGCATGTAAAATAGCTGGCACAGAAAGTCTTGGAACATGGACCTTGCCAACCACAGTACTGTTACTAGGCTTCTAAGCCACAACAGCCAAGATTAAGTGCTGCCCACTTCCTAACAGTATTAACCACACATATGCATGACTCATTGACCCCTGCATATTGTGGACATGCAACAAGTTATCAAGTTGATTGGGACAGCCCTGAGAATGTGTGCTCTGCTGGTATTACTCTACAAACATACATGTTACTGCATTTCTATGGGGACACGGGTGTGTTGTGGGGGGCATACCTGTCAACTGTACACATTTGCACAGTCGGTGCAGATGTTGGCTTTACTTTTTGGTTTCATTTATCATAGTGTTGAACCTGTCTTAGAGAATACTGGCATATCACTAAAGACCAAAGGTTAGAATGTAATGGCAGACATTTGAATTTTAGACTTCCTACCCTTCAGAGACTTCATGCAACTGCAAGATCTGCTGTGATATCACTGTGTAAGTCTGTAAGAGGAGTATTTCATTGTTCCTATTTGTGGGCCTTTGCCAGACATTTATGGTTTTCTATGGCTGACTTACGGGGAGAGGCTGATGGGTGAGTATGGGACCCCAACATTGACATCCATGCATGTGACCTATGACCCCCCCCCAGTTTATTAGTCCCCCACATACACTGCAGTGAGTTTTATCACTGAGGGGACTGCTGCATACTCTGGGGAAGCCAGTATTGGGTGGACATTTCATGTTGTCCCACATAGATGTCAGTTGTCTGCTGCTATCCTAGTAGGCCCCCCATTCCCTTGCATACATGCAGCAATACCTTAGATATGCTAGCAAAATGTACTACTCCATTCATCTATTGTTAAGAAGAGTGACTTACCTTGTGCCTGTGGCAGTTGTGAGGACTGTGTTTGAGGGCTGACTCTGCTGGATGCATGCAGCACACAGATTATATATGGTAAGGTACAGGTAGTGTGATGTGTGTAGCATCCATTTTACTGTGTGTGCAAGTCAGAGAGAGGTGTCAGTCCCTGGATCCCTAGGGTGTCAGTGTATGTGCTATGCGTTGCCTGTTTGCCAAGGCCAGGGCATACGGGGCATGCCTACATCTGCCTACATGGGCAGGCTCATGGAGTTTTTCCTCTGAGTCCCCCTGTGCCTGTGGAGACCTTGGCAATGGTGGGGGGCTGTGTTCCTTTTTCCTGTGATGTTCCTCCTGCAGCCGTTTCCACAGGATCATATTGTGTAGCATTGCACATACTATGAACATGTGTACACATGTGGCTGAAGAGTACTGGAAAGCTCCACCAAATATATCAAGGCAGCAGAACCGTGACTTGCGCATCTCAAACACATGCTCTATAATGTTCCTAGTTTGTGTATGTGCCTAATTATGGCATTCTTCAGCGGGTGTGTGTGCATTTCTGATGGGTGTCATCATCCACGGTTCCAATGCATAGCCAGCATCCCCCATGAGATGGCCATATGGGATGACCCCCTGGTAAATGCCTGGTACAGCTGTGAGGCATGCTAGATGTGGAAATCATGATAACTGCCAGGGCTGCCAGCACACCCATTGATGATAATGCCCTGGGCTTTGCACACAACCTGGCAGTTGATGGAGTGATAGCCCTTGCCGTTGATGTACACTCTACTGTGTGGTGCTTTGATGTGGACGTAAGTGCAGTCTGTGGCATCCAGTACCTCTGGCTAGTCTGCTACATGGTAGAAGAGACGCATATTGCTGGTTCTCTCCTCAAGGGTGCTGGGGAAATAAATGTGCTCACCAGCATGTGGCAGCATGGCATCCAAGAACTGGTGGAGTACCCTGGATGCAGAAGCCTGTGAGACCCCCATGATGTCCCCAGTAGGTCTTTGGAAAGTACCTGTAGCTAGTATTTTTAAGGCTACACCAACCTTTGTTTCAATTGGGATGGGTTCCCCTCTGTTGACTTTGGGTCTGAGGTGAGGCTGGCAGAGCTGGGTGAGTTGCTGAAGTATGTCCCTTTCCACCCTGTGGTGCTGTAGTATCTCCAGATCATGTAGCTCCTGCAAGGTTACCCTGTGTCTGAACACTCTTCTCCTCCTCAGTCTGGGCCAGTTGTCACCATTATCCTCATCACTGCCCTCAGTCTGTAGCACATGGAGATGTAGCAAAGCATCAGCCCCTATCATTTTGTCAGTTAAAATTCCCAAGTGTGTACACCAATGGTGCAGATTTTGTGGGAAAAAACAGACTGAAAGGTGTTTGCATACTTTATACTGGTGTGCTGCAGATGCTGCCTGTGTGATTCACTGACTATGATACATTGCACCTGCCAGCTATATTATTAAGGGGTTTGAATGGGCCACTGTGAGTGGCAGAGTCTGTATTAGTGATTTGTAGTTCAATCCCTTTTGTTCTGCTATTTCCTGTTTTTTTTTGTTTCCACTGTGTTTAAGCCCTGTGCCACACTGCTCAAACTTTTTTAGGTAGTGCAAACATTGCTGAGCAGAAAAGGCCCTTTCCTGGACATGAACATGCTCAGCATTTCTGAAATCAGCTAAGCACAGCTTAGCAGCCTCAGACACCCCCTCCCCTTGCTTAGCTGTGCTTAGCTGAGCTCAAATAGAAACTGCAGAGCTCCAATGTGCTTACACCAAGTATGACACACATCCTTTTCATATCAGCTGTTTCTTCTGCTTACAACACCACATTATAGCTCCTACACAGTTAGATACCTGCAGACATGGTCACCCATTTTGCTATTCAATAAATTTAGCTCATTTACATACCCCTACTGGCTTATACCCTAGCTACACCACTACACCGGAGCCTATGTCTTTAGCGGCCACTGTTACCTGTCGTTATGAGTCTGCATGCTGCCCACTATAATAGCAAAATTACTGTTTCATATTTTAACTGCCTTTTACTATTTTTTTAAATTTTCTGCACAATGGCATTTGTGTGTCGCTGCTCTCCACTTAAACAGCTCCATATATATATATATATATATATATATATATATATATATATATATATATATATATATATATATCTATATGGGTTCACTTTATAACATCGAAATACTGAAATGTCGAATTTCAGTATCTCAAAGCTATAAAGTCGAATGTTTGAAACAGCGAACGTTCATAATCGCGAATTTCACATATGTTGAATATATGTCTAATTTCGGTTATGAAGTTGCGCCACGTAATGTCCGGGTTTGTGTTTTGGTTGTGCGGTGCCGTGTGTGGATGTAGGTGTTATGTCAGGTAAGTGAGTGTTTTGTAAGGGTTTTGAGTGGGAGTTAGACTGTGTGTGAGGGATTGGAGAATGTGTGTATGGTGTGAGTGAGCTTTTGTGTTGTGTTTGCGATCTCGGTGTTAGTATATATAAGTAGGGGTGGGGGCGTGTGTGAGTTGTGTATGTGTGTTTTTTGTTTATGTTGTGATGTGGGTGTTGTGTTGTATGTTTAGTGTAGTGTGTGTGGTGTTTTCGGTTATGTGGTTTTAGTTTTTGTTTGTCGGTGTTTTGTGGATTCGGTTTTATAGTCTCGAGATACTGAAATTCGATATTTCAGCATTTCAAGGTTATAAAGTGAATCCGTATATATATATATATATATATATATATATATATATATATATATATATATATATATATATATATATATATATGTTCATTCACTGACTCCCATTTATGAACTCATTTCACGAAACTTCATTATATCGACAAGCATTTGCCCCCTTCCCCAATGTTGTGCAACCCTGGAGTTGATATATATTGTACGGGGGGTGTGGAGGGCACAGCCCCCCACATTGGGGGTGTAAATGGCCCCACCTAAAATGCTTGTCGATGTAATGAAGTTTCAGTGAAATGGGAGTTCGACGAAATGGGAGTCAGTGAATAGAAGTAGACCTATATATATATATATATATATATATATATATATATATATATATATATATATATATATATATATATATATATATATATATATATATATATATATATATATATATATATATAATTTTGATTTTTACAATTTTGCAACACTTTGGCATGGCAATGGCCACAGTTTTGGCCATTGGCATGCCTAATGAACATAATACATGCTGTACTTTAAGCTGTCATGTCTCCATTTTTATTTTTGCATAAATGTACATGGTTAGTAACCACATACATTTCTGCTGCAGACAGGGCTCCAACACGGATACCTGTCTGCTTCCTGGATTACAAATTCACTTCATTTGCATGGTTTTCACCAGCAAATGAGGTGATTTGAATTATTCCATTGCATCTGTGCTGGAATGGTGCTGGGAAACCCATGCATGCCCCCCAGCCTTGTTTACTGGAACTCACAGGCTCTGAACTCTGTGTTTGAGCCATGCCGCTATGCTGACACAGAAAATTGACTTTATTAAATCCTGGGGATTGTTTTTCACCAATTGTTTTATATACAGCTTAATGATACTAAGTGGGATTTGCAATCCTGTCTACCTACCTCACATTCACATGACACATGTACCAACTACTGATGCCACAGAACTATTACACATTACAGATGTGAGGAAATGCTTATCTGAAGGAAGTTTGATAACATTATGGTAGTTGACAAAAGAAATTAGTGTTGTGCTACAGACTCAGTGGATCTCAACCCTCAACATACCTTAGAAACAATCTAACCATCGCATCAGGCTAACAGTGAACTGTGGAACATGCAATACTTGATGTAATAAATGCCTACATGGAAGCATACCACTATTGTTTTTCTCTACATATCAACTATAAGTTCCATTGCACAACACACACAGCAGAATTATGTTGCTAAAGGCAACTTCTCAGTGTTTTTTCCCATAGAACAAGAAATGTGAATTACTGTGTCCCAATATTGAATATTGATGCTGCTTTGTGCTAATAGTCACACAATTAAAGATACCAAAAATGCACTTTATCAAACTGTACTTGGTTACAATGAAGGACAGCACTTGGGACATCACATTAGCCTTCCATCAGAAAATATCACATCACATCACATCACATCACACCCTAGTAAGCCATTTGTACATGTCAAATATTTATTTTTCTTACATGCTCATATGAAAAACAGACTGCTGGATTTGAACACCTGCTCACCTAATGGACGTGTGCACTAACTGCTGACATCATATAGGAAGTCGCAGCAGGCCTCTTAGAAAGCACACAAATGAAGGAACAATTTGATCTGGCTATTGGAATGCATATGGCCTCCCTTATAAGGAAGTACATTACTTGATCAAAACCTTCCACCTATATAAATGTTACCATGGAGTAGAATTGTCCACATCACCTCTGTTGAGTAAGGCAGTCTTTCTTATTACCACTTTCTTGCACACTTAGTAGGTACACACTGTTGGATTTGAAAACCTACCAACTTTATTCTGCATTTTTACCACTGTGCACTAACTGGTAATACCACAGGAAAAAGTCAGATCACTATGGTCACCACACCTGAAAGGATAATTTCAGCAGTATGCTGAAATGCACATGGCCTCCTTTAAAAGAGAGTGCAACAATTGAGAGATTGCTTCTGTAAAAGTTACCACTAATCAAAATTGTACACACCACGCATGATGAACAACCCAGTCCTACCTGTTACCAGTTCATAGGCTCATAGGTGAGCATATTAGGCTAAGGACTACTATGGCCCTTTTAAGTCTAGCCTAGCAACTCAAATGAGACTCAAAATTTTGATTTATATGGGGTGTGTTACTGACTGCCTTTGTCCATCAGAGTCATAGGCGCCAGGCTGGGGGTGAATTTCCTATAACCCATCAATTGGTCCAAGCTGGTCTTAAATAGTGTTAGGGAGGAAAAACAACTGCCAGTATTCCAAAACAATTTATTCTCTGTAGAATCTACAGAGAATAAATTGTTTTGGAATACTGGCAGTTGTTTTTCCTGAATACCTTCAGATTTTTGGTGCTTGTTTGAGCTGAAAGCTGGTGTTGTGAGTGTTAGGGAGGAACTCTACTTCACATGAATGGAGAGCATGTTTCAGAGAATGGAAATTCTCTGAGAAACATATATTTCTCTCCAACATGTCCTATTTATGCCACAAGCAAAATTTAGGTCTATTGATCTAGAAGTTCTCATGTTGTTTTGTTTTGCTGATGTACAAAAGGGTCATCAAAACAAGGTCCAGGGATGCCCTGTACACCAGTAGTTTGTGTAATACAAGGTAAAGAGGCAGGACTTTGAGGTGATCAGCATAAGGCATTTTATTGATTCACTGTATTATTTTTATAAGGAACCTTTGTGGATGTTCCTTTTGATGCATGTATCAGTTCAGGTACATACCAAAATGGACACTATACTCTAAGATGGGTCTGATGACGGCCAAGTACAGTGGCAAGATGGCCTCTCTATACTTAGATGCCATGCCCTTACTTATAAGCTGAGCAATATAGAAGGATTTTCTTACTACCTTGGACACATGTTTGTTGCAGGATAGGTCACTATCTGTATGATTTTCCATATCCCTGACTAGTGAACCAACTCTTAAGTGTGTTTTATTGATGATATAGTTACCAGAGATGCATGACTTCCCAAATGGTAGTATAATGCATTTCTTGTATTGAGTTTAAAGCCCTGGCTTTGGCACACATAGTTTGTCTGTGTGAGACCTTCCTGAAAGGCGTTCTTATCTTGGCGATTCAGTGACTGCTGACAGTTTGTAATCATCTGTGAACTTAGTAAGCAAGAGGCTTCTGACATTGGCTTTGACCTCTGAAAAGGAGAGGCCAAGGAGGAGCGGGTTCAACACAGTGCCCTGTGGCACTCCACTGGTAACTGGCCTCTTTGTTGAGGTGGTCTCACTGATCCTAACCTCTTGTTTTTTATACACGAGCTACTAGTTCTCAGGTGTGTTATGAAGGGGTTTATGCTTAGTTCCCTATGTTTGTTGACAATGTTCAAGTGGGATATTGTATCAAATGTTTTCACCAGATCTAGGTAGGCAGTATAAACAACTGTACAATTACCAATTGATCTTTTCAAGGAAGTCCACCAGGTTCAGTAAGCATGATCTTCCTTTGACAAAGCCAAACTGGGATGGATCTTGTGGCTTGAGGGCTCCTATGTCCTTGTTGATAATTTACATGATAATTCTTTCCATGGCTTTGCAAATAAGACTAGTAAGACTAATTCGTCTATGGTTTCTAGGATCTGCAGAAGTTCCTTCATTATGAAGGGGAATGACCATTGCAGCCCTCCATTCTTGAGGCACAAAACCTGTTTTAAGACTATAATTAAATAGTGACTCCAGGAGTCCTGATAAGCTTTATTTTATACTGACCAAGAGGCATCCTGGGACGTTATTGGGTCACACTGAAGCTGTGTTCTTGGTTTTAGTGAGTGCAGCCAGTACATGGTCCCTAATTATATTTGGAGGGGTTATGGTTTAGGGTATTTCTTGGGATATGTTTAGGGTGATAGGGGGGTTAAAGTTGGAACTGAATTTGTCTGCTAACAGGTTTACTGCATCATGAGGTTCCATAAATGTTGTACCATTAACCACAAGTTTAGCACATTGCTGTGTGCTGCCCTTGAGGTTCCTAACATAGCTGAAGAAGACTGTATGCTCATCTTTCCACTGGGAGGCTATTGTAACCTGAAAGTTGGCTTTTATCTAATTAGCACTTTTAGTTGCCTATTTAGTGTGATGGGAATTTTTTTATCTTTATGGGGATTACTCTTCCTAATTTTTCCATATATTGTTTCTTTTGTTCTAAATCCTGATTAATTTGAGATGCCAACAGGGTGGTTTATTTCTGGGTCTAGTTCTGTGCTTATTTTTGGTAGGTACAGCAGGATCTATGCAGCCATTGACCTGGTTGTACATAGCTACTGAAAGCAATTCAGTGTAGGCTGCCATCTTCTTAGGGTTTGGGGGGACATTGACTTTTGACAAACCTTCTTTTAATGAAAGGTAGTTTGCCTTGGAATAGTTACTAACTGTTACTGGTTTTCCTGGTTACAGAGTTGATTTTGATATCAAAGGAGAGTTTTATGGTCAAACCTTAGCAGAAAGGAGAAGACATGGGGGGGGGGTGCAACATTCTCCCATATTTGTGAGTATGAGGTCCTGTATGTTGGAACCCCTAGTGCACCTTTTCACTATTTTTCAAGGGTATTTGTATTTATGAAGTTTGATAATGTTTGTGCCTATATATTTGAGGCCATGTAGGATTTCCAGTCTATAGAGTGATAATTCAAGTCTCCCATTAGTAGTATGTTAGGTCAGATAGTAAGTGTGTCCAGTAGGTGTGAATATGCATTTTGAGCTTCTTGGGACATGGAAACTGACCTATAACAGCTAGGATTTAGTACACAATTTTGTCTGCTGTGATCAGCATGTGGAGGAATTCCAGTGAGCCATCTTTTTTGACCAGTCTAGAGATATGCTTGTTATTGATGTAAAGTGAGACACCCCCTACCTTTTGCTCTTTTGAGTGCAGTTACTGGTCTAAATGTATGAAATCCACTGAAACCTAATACTTCTTGGGTACTCTCTGCCACTTTGGACCATGTCTCAGTACTAAAAGTGCTTAGCTATTCCTTGGCATATTAAATAATGAAAGTGCTTAGCTATTCCAATATTTTTCTTTTCTTTGTGTATAGTTTGTTTGATGTTCTCTTAATCTCCATTTGGATGAAAAGGTTGCAGTGCTTTTAAGTTTTGAACATTATTTCAAACCAAGCGTCCCCCTTTGTTTTGATGTCTCAGTAACTGCATAGATGTCTATATTTTTGAGTGTGAGGAGGGCTTGGAGGGAGTGCTGTTTTATGTACTTATTTTTATTTTTTTAGGCTCTTGGCATTTGGCAGTAACACCTTTAGGTTCAATTGAGTATAGTTTGCTATGTCAATAGGCAGTGTTGTGCTAGTTACTTATAAAAGTAATACGTTACTATTACTAGTTACTTTTAAGTGACACTAATATGTTACTATTACTTAATACTTTTCTAAAAGTAATACATTACTATTACTATTTACTAACTAAAGGATAGAGCTCAAGCCGACAAGCAATAATGCCACCAGTTTATTATTATTAAAATAACATTAGTTCCAAATACATAATGGATCTAGCGCTTTCATCCACTGCAATGTGGACTTCTTCAGAATCAATTAATTAATCATCAGTTGGCTCATTTATATGTTTTTTGACGCCAAAAGTGTATTTCAAACTTAAAGGAACATACTGAATAAAAACATTTAGAAAATAATTTATATCACACATCTGATCTATTTACATGTGCTGAAAAGTTGGAAATTAATATGTATTATAATAATTAGTCAGTAATAGTGTAATTTCCAACTTTTCAGCACATGTAAATAGATCAGACTTGTGATATAAATTATTTTCTAAATGTTTTTATTCAGTATGTTCCTTTAAGTTTGAAATACGCTTTTGGCGCCAAAAAACATATAAATGAGCCAACTGATGATTAATTAACTGATTCTGAATAAGTCCATATTGTAGTGGATGAAAGCGCTAGATCCGTTATGTATTTGGAACTAATGTTATTTTAATTATAATAAACTGGTGGTATTATTGCTCGTCGGCTCGAGCTCTATCCTTTGGTATCCTATTCAATAGTGTTTACACCGTTGAATTACTTTGTAGCAGTTTCAAAACATTATTTTCCTAGTTGTTTCTTCGTAGTTACTAACTAAAGTAACTTTTTACTTTTGAGTTATTTTTACATAAGTATAGTTTATCAATTGTCGTATTCTGATTTACTCACAGATTACTTGTGTGTAAGGAATACATGTTTACTGTACATGAATAGGAGTGCATTATTAAAGCTGTATACACCGTATTACAATAAAGATAAATTGCATTTTACAGTTTACAAAGTCCCACAAACCAGTCTTTATAGTCAGAGAGTCACAATTTAATACTTAAACCAAAGTACACACAGGCAGCAACACAAGACCCATAACAAGTTGCAACTTATCATATTTTCAACAACGTACATTAGGCTAATCTGGTAATCTATTAAAACCGATGCTGAGGGCACAAAAATGCTTACAGAATATATCATATAGGTCTAACAAGACTGCTATCATAACAAAGTCAACCAAAATATCACCATATATAACTATTCACAATGACTAAACAATCACTGCACATTTTTGTTGGCTTGAAAAAGGAGCAACTTTTCAAAGTGTTTGTCTGTGAGTCTAATTCTTCTTGCAGTCAGAACTTGTCCACCAAGACTGAACAGGTACTCAATGGGTACACTAGATGGCAGAGGTGTGTTAGCGTTCAGAAATATCTTCTTGACTATAGAGTAACTGTTCAGAGAAGATATTTCTCTGGAAGGGTCATCCAGATACATTTCCATCTGAGAAGATATGCTGACACTGGCTGCTGTCGTTACTTTGAAGCTGAAGAAGATGTCTTCAGCAGTTAGTGCAGAAGCTTCAGATGAGCCATGTTCAGGTTCATTCAGTTTCTGCATGACACAAAGGAGCAGGGCCTTGCCTCTGAGTTTCTGCTCTTCTCTGTCCATCCATCACAAACAGAACTGTGGATGCACTATGCTAGCCAGGATGAGCTCATCACGCTCCAGAAGATGATCAAACCGAGCCTCAATGCCTTTAAGAAGAGCATCAACTAGCAGCACTACAAGCTTTATAGACTGCCTGACTTCAGACAACTTATTTTTCAGGCACATAATGGTGGGGATCAGGATTCCCATGAAGCTTTTCAGCTCCGACTGCAGGATGTCCAGAGCCATTGCCAGGTGCTGCATTGCTTGCACAAACTCAGCAACAAAGGTAATTTCAGCAGGCCTGAAGATGGCAATTCCAATCTCTTCACATCTCTCATTCAGCAAGCCTTTACCCTGAGTTGCAATGAGGTGAATTCTCTCCATCGCATAGAAAATGGAATTCCATTGTGTCACATTGGGAACAATTAATGCCAGATCACACATCGCGAACCACCTCCTCAGTAGCTTGGGTGCTGTGACTAGCCTTGATTCAAGCAGCATAGCATTTGGTCATGGTGCTTTGCATGATCTTTTTATACTGTGCATCATCACAAGCAGATTCAGCATCTTGCATGGCAACTAGATTCAATGTATGTGCTGCACATCTTAGATGGGGAGGCAGCGAATAGGTGCTCTCACTTTGCCCTGACTGACAGATCACTTCACCATCATCCTCATCTTGGGACAGAATGTTTGTAGTATGAGATCTCTCACATTCTGTGAAGACATTGAAAGCCTTTACAAAATCACTGCTATTGTCAGTAATTGTCACACACACCTTTTGATCTATCTTCTACTTGATGTGAATGCTCTCAAGAGTTGACGCTGTGAGATTGTATGTATACCTCCCCTGTATTCTGCAGCATGACAAAGCAGCTGAATTTCATTGAAGTGTGTCATAGTTGATCCAGTGGGTGGTGCCACCAAAGAAACTACGATTCCGATGGGTCCAAATGTCAGTTGTAGTGCAAACAGTTGAAAACTTACTAAAGTTTCCATCATATTCTCCTTCATATCACCTGTTCAACAAGAGATTTTCTGCTCATGCCCACCTTTTCTGGCTGCTGGCCAGTTACAAGGTTGATGAACGATGGCTGCTCGACAATGCTGAAAAATAGTATGTTATTCACCACAAAGTCAATGATCAAACTATCAACCTTGGACTGTGTGACATGACCAGAACCAATGAATGTTGCAATAGACGGCTGTGTCAATGATTTCTTGTCCAACTTGTCAGGCCCAGAATCAACTGCTTTCCTTTTCAGACTATTTAGCTTTCCAAGTGCAATAGGATGTGATGTCTGAAGATGCTTTTTTAAATTCAACATACTGTATGCTGAAGTTCTGTAGTTCTTCTTTGTCGGTGGACATAGCTTACGTTTCACATCAATGTTTTTTCCATCATTTGTAATTAGGTCAAAGAATTCCATATAAATGGATTGTTCAAATGAATTTCGACTTTCCATCTCTGAATGAAAGCACTAAGCAGAAAAATAAATGGATGTGCATGGAATATCTATATACTGCAAATGTTTTCTTTCATAACCTCTGTTGAAATGTGGCTCTGATTGGCTGAAGCTTAAAATAAATGGACTGCCAGAAATACAAGAAAAAAAATGAAAAAGTTAACTGTATAGTACTTTTTATTTTTTAAACATGAACCTACAGTGAATGAATTTTCTAAGTTTTCTTTAACAGCTGCATAAAATACTAATTTTGTATCTGAAACACCTAAATAGTATATGGAGCACCATCTTCTTCTTCTTCTTTCGGCTTTTCCCGGTTAGGGGTCGCCACAGCAGATCACCTGTTCGCTCATATTTGGCAGAGGAGTTTTATGGTGTCGAGTTGCCAGCCCGATGCCCAACCTTCCACAGAAGGCACACACACACACACACACACACACACACACACACACACACACACACACACACACACACACACACACACACACACACACACACACACACACACACACTCACACACACACACACGCACACACACACACACACACACACACACATGCACTCATGTTTAGGGCCAATTTTAGAGTATCCACTCCCCCTACAGCATGTCTTTGGGATGTGCGAGGAAACCGGAGCACCCGGAGGAAACCCACGCAACCACAGGGAGGACATGCTGACTCTGCACAGAAGGCACCCCAGCCAAGGATCAAACCAGAGAAACTAGTATATGGAGCACTATAAACAACGGAAATGCTGCAAGAGTAAGCTGTTATTTTAGAAAAAAGTGTGAAGCCCTGTCCTTTGCACTGGCTATGGGTATGGTTTGTCCCACAAAAACATTTTTCTACAAAAAAAGTCCCTCTTTGGGCATTTGAAAAGGTGGCACACCCATTACTTACTTACTTACTCTGCCTGTAGCCTCAGTTTAAAAAAATATGTCTACATATAACCAAATATTTAAATTCTTTTGCTGTAAGGAAAGTATAATGTTTAATTAATATAATAAACATTACAACAATTATATTACCAGTAAAGAAGATGAAAGATGGCTATACATAGTAAAAGCCACTTTTATTGTACCACATCAAATTACCAGTGGCCATTTCCTTCTGTCAAGACATGCAGTGGAGGAATCCAACTGCCTCTCACTAGCAGGAGAGTAAAATGACAAGGCAATCATTCTTTAAAATGCTTTTCTGCTGAACTTTGTTATTCTAAATAACTAAGTATTCCACACACAATAGAATTTGTGCTTCCTGCTGTGGTCTTTGAGTTTGCTGCCCCTCCCCTTCACAAAATAAAATATACTTTTTGTGGGGATTTTTCCGATCATAGTACCTGGCTGTCAGTCTACAAACATTTAAAACATAAAAGAGAAACCAAGTGCTCTGGATTATGCAGAATGCTCTGCATTCAATCATAAATGACCCCACTGCTCCACTGTTCTTCATTGAAAAGCTCTGGCTCTACTATACAGCTTTTGATCGATTCATATACCACAATTACTGCCAATCAGCACAGGGTCCCCCCAGATCAGCCCTTCCTGTGGCAACCCCCTAACCACCCCAAAGCAGCTTCCTACTCAACCATTCCAGTGTTCCATTATTTGGCTACTTCTCCCCAGGTGCCATAAACACTGTTCAAACCTGTCAGTGTGCATACTGCTTTCTTACTGCAATAATTACAGATGTTAAACTAAAATAGCACAGACATTGATAGCCATTTGCTAAACAAACAATATAGTCTCACAATAAAACTAGACTTAGCATGACCAAGAAACTTCTCTGCCCATGAAAGTCACATTCATTGAAACAGCATTAAAAGTAACATTCAAAGAAAATTCATCTAGCCAGTGGAGGATTACATTTACCTTTAGGCTGTTTTCAAACCATAGGCTCCTTGCACACATTTTTAGGGACGTGCATACATGTATGTGTTCTTTGATTCACCTTCCTGAGTGTATTAATTGATATTCCCTGTATAATACAGCACCACATGTTAGAATGAGTTTCAAATTTGTAGTTTTGAGCATTCTTTCAGTAAGCAATGTATGCACCAATAATGACAAAACGACCCATTTCAGAAAATTTCAACCATAAAAGGTCACTCAAACATCTGTCATTACAATCCACCAATATCAGTCCACAATAAGCACAATCTCTACGGAAGTAAAAATTATCTGAATATTTCCACATTAAAGAGAACTGTAACTAATGAAGAGGTTGGTACCAGCAAAGAACTTTATATCAACAAATTGAGTTCCTGCTGGCCTTGAAGAATTAAATTGCCAGTGTTACATTAAAGGAACATTTAGCAGTTGTTTTCGCATGTTCCAAGTTCAATGACTACATTTATGGTAGACCTCTTCAAACAGACACTGATCATGAATCTTTATTCACCATTTTGAAAAAGCCTTTACATCCAGCTTCATCAAGATTGCAATGCAGTTTACTAAGGCTCAAAGGAAGTAGATGACAAAAATGATTGTTGTTCATCTCTGTGAGACTAAGAAGTAAGTTGTGACCTTTTGAAACCCCCAGACCCCAATGTACAGTAAAGTTTTAGTGAATCAGAAACTCAAGCAACCCGCACTCTCAAGCAACCAGAAAAGAAATTGAAGAAATACAGTACAGTATAAACAACTCAATTTTCATGTGTTACTCTTTATGTTTTCCGTCCGCAGAAACATACCTTATGTTTTTAGAGTTTTTGAGTTTTAAAAAGGAAGATATGAATAAATTCCCTCTCTCCCCAACATAAGAATAAGTCAAAGCAAGCAAGTCAAATCGCTAAACTGGCAACACTTGCTCCATGCTAACTTTTTTTTAATAACCCCAAACATTCCAGAGGTAGTTGTCTCTAAATGCCCTATATACCTGCATAAGATCTATTCTTAGATATCTCAAGGAGACACTGTACAAGTTCAGATATTTTAGTCTTTCATAATAGCTTACATTTTCACATCCATGGATGCCTTTGGTATATTTATGCTGTACTCTTTCCAGTTTACTCATGCTTGTTTTCTATAGGGTTTCCATATTGTTATGCCATACTCAAGTTTGGGTCTAATGCAACTAACAAATAATGACTTCATTATTTTTGCTTTGCCTCACAGCAAGAGGTTCACTCCTCCGATTCTCAGCTGGAGTGCAGGGAGTGCCTTCTGTGTGGAGTCTGCATGTCCTCCCCGTGGTTGGGTGGGCGTTCGAAAAACATGCGTAAATGGGCATGCCTTCGTTGAAGACTGAACATCGAGCTGGCACCTCCGCGTTCATGAAAATTGACTGCCAATCATTAGCAGGCCAGAGTTCCACTGTGGCGACCCCTAACCAGAAAAAGCCGAAAGACAAACAACAACAACATGTTTGCTTTCCTAGACTTTATAAATCTTTTTATACAACCTATAGTTCTTTAACTATCATTCACCAATTGGTTGATATGATCAGAAAAACTCATAGGTGAATCTGCCCATATTCCCAGGTCCTTAAATGAGTCTACAGTTTCAATCACAGTGTGCTGTATTAAATATTCACTTTTCAATTTATGTCTTCCAAATCTCATTATGCTTAGTTTTTGATGTACTTTTCAGCCTATTATTCTCCTGTGTCCATATAGTCAATTTAGTCAAGTTATTTTGCAGACATGCCTTATCTGCAACACATGTAATCAATTTACCCAAATTTTAGGCCATCTGTATATAGACTGCAGAACACCTCAAGATGAAAAAGGTTAGGTCTGAAAGATACAATCTAAGCAAGTAGGGGCCTAGGACAGAACCTTACGGGACAGTGTTAGTGACTGTAACCAAGGATTTCACCTGCCAAGTTGCTGTATGATACTTGCCATGTCCTATTTGTAAGCCATGCAGCTATCTATCTTATCAAAAATACATCAATACCAGTTGTACTAATTTATTGATAAGTATTTTGTGTATGACCCTGTCAAATGACGAAGTTAAATCTATACAAATTACATCACAGCACAATTTTTCATTCATAGCTGTTATTATATTATTAAAGAATATCATGCTACAGGTGGAAAGAGAAAGATGATTGCTAATATTTATTTATTTATTTGTTTATTTATTTACTTACTTATTGCATTTGTTTACTGGGAAAGTCCACTGGGCCAGAAATGAGCCCATTTTCAGTGGAAGCCCAGGGAGAAAAGCTCCACATCTAATTACATACAAAGAAAAGTTATGCGCAATCCCCACAGAGTATAAAAGGTAGAGGTAGCACATTAAATAAAGTAATAACTGCAAACAATAATTTGGTAATAGCATTGCATATATTGATAATAACAGTGAAGCATTGTTTAAAATCATGGTACTAGTATAGGAATAGAAGTTTTAGATAATAGGTAAGATTATTAGCAGAGAGAGGAAATTAGCTTAAAGGGAAAATAAGAAAGCAGAAGGCTTAAAGTAGGGTTAGCAGAGGCTAAAGTGACAGCAGAAGGAGTTGATGTGATAGAGAGAAATGTAACATAGACGTTGTAGAGTGAAGAGGAGTAGGATCTTGGGAGAGGGTCACATTTTGGGTTGTAATTAGGGGTGCAGGTGCATATCCAATTTGAGGAGAGATGACGTTTAAGGGATTTTTTTAAAAGAAGTAGGATTACTGATAGTTCTGAGTGAAGGAGGGAGATTATTCCATAACTTGGAGACAGTAAAAGAATACAGCATTTGGCTGGCTGAAAGCTTAGGTTTATTAGTGTTTAATAGCATTTTGTTTTCTGACCTTAGGTGTCGATTAGGATGGTATATGGTCAGAATGTGTGAGAGAGATAGGCAGACTGCTGGGTAGTAAATAAGTTTATGGGCAGTAGTTAGTTGTAGGTATGTGAGGTGATGGAGGAATTTGAGCCAATTTAGTTGATTTAGTGTGGAACAGTGGTGGGTGGAGAATTTAGCATTTGTAGCAAATTTGGCAACTTTGTTGTAGCATGAATTGAGTTTAGTTTTCAGAGAGGACTGAATATTGATGAGGATGGGGGTGTCATATATGAGAGATGGAAGCAGGAATGATGAGGCCAGAGCCTTTTTTACAGAGAAGCTAAGAAAGTAGTTGTGCCTATAAAGGGCTCCTAGTTTTTGGTGGGTTTTTTTGATGTTGTTATGGATATGAAGGTCAAAGGTTAGTCTGTCGTCAATGATGACACAGAGTAATTTGGTATTGGGAACAACTTCAATTGCAGTATTATTTTGGGAATGAACAGAGAATTCAGACTTGTCAACTGGGCTGGATTTTTTGGGGGGTAAATATTAAGAGTTTAGTTTTATTGGGGTTAAGGGCAAGATGGTTCTGTGACATCCAGGATTCAGTTTAGGTGAATGCTTTTTGGGTAAGTTGCTGTAGTACAGAGGCAGATTTAGAAGAGCAGATAATAGTAGAATCATCTGCATGTTGGAGTTCAGTACTGTGGGTAAGAGATGTGTGGAAGTCATTGATGAATATACTAAATAAACGGGGACCCAATGTGGAACCTTGGGGTACCCCGGTATTGATGTTGGTAAAAGGCGAGGAGCAGTGCTGCCAAATAGCAGCTTGTTGCCTATTTGTGAGATAGTTAGAAAACCAATGAAGGGTGGAGGGAGAGGTGCCAAAGTTTGAGAGTTTAGTAAGCAGAAGGGAGTGGGAAACTGTGCTGAATGCTTTTGATACATTGAGAAAGAGTGCAGACACTATGGATCTATCATCTCTAGCACTATTAACTGTGTCCAGGAAGGAAATGAGGACAGTGCTAGTGCTATGTCCTGGCCTAAAGCCATGCTGAGTGGAGGAAAGGAGGTGGTGTTTAACCATGTGCCTAAGGAGGTGAGTGTGAATGCACTTTCAAGTATTTTTGAGATGGGGGAGAGAATGGCGATAGGCCAGAAGTTAGAGATGTCAGAGTTATTGCCGCCTTTGTGAAGTGGGAGAACATATGCCTTTTTATAGCTATCAGCTATACATGATTCCTGAATGGACCTATTGAGGAGAATGCTGATGAGATAAGCTATGGAAGTGGTTGATTGTTGTAAGAATTTTGCTGGTGCGTTATCTGGGGCATTGGTGCATGGCTTTAGTTTATGAAGGAGTTTTTGTATGGTAGAGGTAGGTATGAGAGAGAGTGAGAAAGTGGGTAATGTAGTAGCTGGCGTATTGTAGGGTTTGGTTGGTCTGTGTTAATGGGTGGGAGGGTGGTAGTAAGCTTAGCAATAGTGTTAGTGAAATAAGAGTTGAAGAGAGAGGCTAACTCACAGGGTGTTTTCTGGAATTAGGCATGGATTATGGGTAGTCCCAGGATGGAGTAAGGAGTTATTTGCTCCCCAAAATTCCTTGGGGTTGTAATTATGCTGGTTTTGGAGGGTTTGGAAGTATTCTTTTTTGTTTTTAAGTACTAATCATTTGGTCTGATTGCAAAGTTGTTTATATAGCATGAGGTTGGAAGGAGTTTTGTTTTTTAGCCAGGTTTTCCAGGCTTTATTTCTAGAGGACATAATTTGCTTTGTTGACTTAACAAGCCAGTAGCATGTTTTGTCTTGACTCTTTGTAGCCAGTGAGAGGCAAGTTTATTTAGGATACTAAGAAATGTGGAACTGAAGAATTCCATAGCTTCATTAAGAGGAAGAGATTTTAGTGGATTCCAGTTAGTATTGTGTAAAATACCATTAAAGGTATTTGGGGAGAACTGGGACACATTTCGGGTATATCTATATTGCTGTATGTTTGGTAGACTGGTGGGCTTAAGTATTATGAATGCTGGTGAGTGGTCACTTATACTGACTGCAAGAGTACAGGAGGTGGACATCTTATCAGGGTCAGAAACCATGATCCAATTCAGGACCGAACCTTTCCTATTCCTAATATCAGGTCTGGTAATATTTGAAATAAACTGAGTATAGATGTGAAGACTGATGTCAGAGGAGAGGTTATTGGACATGTCTAACCAGTTAATATTAGGATGATTGTTTAATTTTTTATGTTGTTAGTTGTCCAGGCAAGAATGTCTTCGAGAATGGGAATATTGTTGCCTGTGGGAATGTATATGACTATGATACATAGGCTTTTGTAATCATCAGTTTGAGGTAGGTGACCAGTAACTCTGCAGTGGAGAAGGAGGGAATGGATTGTGACTATGGAATCACTGTGAAGGTACTTGGATATAATAAGGCAATGCATCTGCCTTTTTTGTGGAGTCTGTCTGTTCTAAGGCAGGAATAGTTTGAGGGAAGAAATTCATAATCCTTTATATATGGTTTTAGCCAAGTCTCGGTTATGGCTGTAAAGTCTAGTTTATATTGAGTTAGCCATGCATGTAGAAGGAAGGGTTTCAAGTCTCACCCTATCCAGTTCTGACAATAAGTTATCCAATATTACCTTCTCCATTAAAATGAAAAGACACCATTATTTCCAGAAAGCTATATTTGTAAAGTTTCAGATATTCTTTTTTGCTAAAACAAAATAAATTACACAGGAAAATTATATCAGATCTGATTGCTTATCAGAAGAAACATTTGGTTAAATGAAGAAACATTTACATTTTGATTTTGCATTAGAAAATATTGATGCTTTGCAAAATCATAAATAAAACTGCATTGCCTGCTGAGGAGCTATGTATTCCATCAAAAAAGACCATAAAAGACTAAACAGAGACAGCTGTAGTATTCAAGAAGGAGTCTAAATCCTTTTCCAATTACATTCTAGCTGTAACTGTTATATTCAGAGAAAATTTCTACTTCCATCTCCTGAGAGGAAGATGATTAATATACTGTATGGTCTGTAACCTCCAATGCTTATTACATCAGGACTCCCAAGTTGTATCTTTACATTGCAAATACTTAAAATTTACTGATTTTTAGCACATTCAATATTTTAAAGGCCAACAGTGAGTCATCAGATGCTATTCACTAGCAAGACTCAGAGGTTATTTATTAAGGTTTCATTTCTGAATTATGACTTAATAATAAACTGTTCCTTGCCATATGAAACGTCTCTATAGATAAAATAAAAAATTCAAACATTACTTATCCAAAACCAAATGACCATTCGAACTATAGACAAGCATATAACAAAATAAGTCACATACAGACAACTGCAAAATATAATGCAGAATTCCCATTGTAGGCACTCAGACTCTTTTGATAAGTAAAAAGGTAGGGGATTAGTTTATATCAGTACAAACAGGAGAAGCTATAATGCAGATATTCTACTGTTCTACATGTCCTTATCATTTTGCTTATTATTTATGCTTCTGAAAGCAACAGACTAATGTGTATATCAAATGCAGAGGAGACAGCGCGATGGACAGAGAGAGAGAGAGAGAGAGGAAAAAGAAAACAGTACTACTGTTACAGCTGCTTTCCCAAATTACCAGGCTTTGTCTACTTTTTGATATTTTGGCTGTAGTCCTGAATATTGCAAACAGTGCTTTTTTGGTGTGTCCAAAAACATCAATCACATCAGGTCTCACAATTTTCAAGCAAGAATTTGAACTCTTGTGACATAATACGGTGGTCCACTGTCATTTTGTTTCCTTTTCTGAGAACAACCACTGAACGAAAACTGATTTTTTATGAGGATTTCCTGGAAAACTAAGAAAAGCAAATGCCTACAAGGAGGTAAAACTTGGCTGTATTTTTTGAGTCATAGAAATAAAACAATGTCTAAAATATCTTACTATCTATGACTTGAGGAGGAAACAGTATACTCTCCTATTGGTAAGACAAGGTGTGACACAAACAGCACAGAACAAGGAGGACCACTTTGAAAGAAAGAGTTACACAAAATGATTTGGATAAATTCAAAATAGGCCATAAGGCAGACAGCAGCAATAGTAAGTGGTAAAGGCAATACCTATGGAAGCCAGCATAAAAATATGACTTGTGGACATGGAAAGTACAGTACCATTTTTGAAAGGAACTAAACAAAAGGTCTTAAAAACAAGACACAAATCAAAACAACAACTGAGACAGCAAGCCAGGAACTTGCCACTGATGAGTATATGTTGGCTGTAGAATTTTTGAACACATTCCAGGAATACCATGTATCACAGTTCCCATCCACCTTGTCAGCGGTTTCATTTCTGGGGTTATGTGGCAGTGATAGGTATCCCAAGCTTGCATGCACTTTTCAAATGACACTGACCCCAAACCCTTTTCAGACATCATTTGTTAAGCTTTAAAGTTATCCATTATTGGATTAGGTCTAGGGGATTATTCTACCTTTGAGGAAGCAGAGACTAGGAGGACTCTGAGCTGCTGCTGCATAAATAAATATGAGGAGCTCCTCAAAATATATATTTACTTGCATATTTTACTTACTCATTGCAACTGAATAACCTGCTGTAAATAATATATCCACTCTCGGCTCCTATGTAAACATGCAATCAATTAATTTGGCTCCTGGTGCGCATGCGGGCAAAGTAAAGTTTGACCGTTTGCATTTGGCATTAAATATCAAAGGGAGGATGTGAACATCAACAGTCTGTGTGACAAGGCACAGACATGATGTGAATGGATGTTAAAAGAACCATCCAGGGCAGACTGCCATTCATGCCCCCCTAGCTACATCACTGCCTCCTACCTTTTTAAGCAAAAGTAAGTAATGCAAAAAGTAATGCACATTCGCATTACTATTTACTAAAAAGCAACTTATTACTATTACTGCATTACTGTATTGAAATGTAATGCCTAATATTACTAGGTAGTAACAAATGTAATATAGTAACACATTACTTTTTTAATACGTTACTCCCATTACTGTCAATAGGTCTATCAATTTAACAATCCAACAGTGTTAACGAAACAAATTCAGAAACAAACGAAAAAAGCCAGAAGTGCAGAGCCACATCCACAGTACTCGTGATATTTGACGTTCAGTAGTTTTAATAACGTTCAGTAAGTTTAATATAACAAACAACGTTTTCATCACCATATAATAGTAACTTCCTCAGAAAGGTTAAAAACTGCAAAGTTCAGCTTTTTTAAAAGTACCGCTAGAGAGGATAGAGTAAACATTCATCCTATCAGAATGAAGTTCTCATGATAGCTAAATCAATTGCTATGGGAACTAATAATGTCTTGATTCACTGCGACTTACTACCTTAGTATTGTAGTGTGTTAGTTTAAGTATCAAGTATATACATAATAATCTGTATGGTATATGAATACACAAAAAACATTTAGAATATATAAAAAATATCTAAAAAGTCTAAAAAACATAAAACTGTGTTTATAGTTCACTGAACTAAATGATTGAGTGTTGACTCGACTAGCCTCAATATTTACAAAATCGTCTCCATTTCAAAATGCAAGAAATGTTACAGTTTTCATTGAGGCCAGGGGAACAAAACGCGTTTAACACTAGTTGCCACTCCAATTCTCAACATTCAAGAAATACAGATGTATGACCACCTCTAAAATCAGGTGTAATCTGGTCAATTGCAGTAAAAGAAAAAGAATGATCTTGGTTGGTTTCTATATGTTTAGACAATGTGTTGTCAACTTTCCTTTTCTTAATAGCGTATAAGTGTTCCTGTATTCTATTTCTAAACTTTCGGTCGGTTTTACCGACGTAGAATGCAGGACACATTTTGCACTGTGCTAGATAAATTATACTTCTAGAGTTGCAATCAAGTCTGTGGTGTATCAGGTGTTTTTTACCATTAACCACAAACAGATTTGTTGGTTTAACACTGTGGCATTGGTTACATGTCCCACATTGAAAACAACCTAAAATCATATGTTTAAATGTTGTCTTCTTAGTTTCTAAAAGATTTTTTAAATTAACCCCCTTCTTGTAAATAATAGTGAAGGAGTGACCCAGTCGTTCTAAAAGAGAACTATCCCTACCTAGTAATTGCCAGTTTTTATACAAAATAAACTTAATATGTTTACTGTCATTGTTAAAAACTGTCACAAAACTTGGTCTTGATGAAACTAAAGGTGAGACAGTGTTTGGTAAATTAATGTCGAAGACATTGACATCACTGTCTGTAATGATCTGTGGTAAATCAATTGATGTGCCAAGTAGTTGGTCACTTATAAATTCCTTAACGTGCAGTATAGGTTTATAAAAACCTTTTCTTCATTTGTTTTTAACCTCTAAAACTAGCTCATATACTAATTTATGGGGATACCCCCTATTTTTGAGCATGTTCAACAAGTTGTCGCACTCTTCGATAAAGTCTACTTCAAGTGAACATAGTCTAGCTGCACGTACTAGTTGTCCCTTAATTATAGAACATTTCTGTTTAAAAGGGTGTGCACTTGAAAAGTGAAGAAAAGAATTGCAATAAGTTGTTTTTCTGTAGACATTAGAATAAAGTCCTGTTTTATTTGAATGTTTTGACAGTTTCACATCTAAATATTCAATATTGATTGAATCAAATTTAGACGTGAATTTGAAAAATTTGGTTGTGTTATTTAGATATTCTACAAATGCATTTGCTTCACCTAGACCACCTTTAAAAATAATAAAAATATCGCCAAGAAATCTTGTGTAATAACTTACAAGGTTTCTTTTGTCAGGTATGTCAAAAATAAAACTTTTCTCCCAGTAAGCGACAAAAATATTTGCCAAACTGGCCCCGCAAGGAGAGCCCATTGCTACACCATGCTTTTGCAGGTAAAACAGGTTATTGAAAGTAAAGTAGTTGTTAGTTAAAATAATGTCTATCAGTTCACCAACTAGATCAATCTCATTTTCTAATGCATTTTTTTTTCTTTTAACATCAAAGCTGACCATTCCACAGCTTCTAAATGTGGAATAGAAGTATAGAGGTCTACAACGTCTATTTGTCAAGAAGTTGTCACAAGGATCTAGTGTAACCTCATTTAAGTCAGCTAATAGGGACCAAGAGTCTTTACATACTTGTGGAATATGTTTAAGATATCTCTGCAAAATAGAGTCCACTACTTTAGCACAAGGATAGGTTAAATAACCTCTACCATCAATCAAAGGTCTCATAGGTGGGTTGGACAGATCTTTATGGACTTTAGGGATCCCGAACATGATAGGTAGTTTAGGAAATGGAATGTTGATATAGTTAAATGTGTCAATATTGATTCTACCTTCAATAAAAAGGTTCCTAAAATAACTTTTAACTCTAGACAGTGCAGTATTATATTCATTTAGTGAAGCTTTTACATAAGCTGCACTATCAAGTACAGTTTCCATCCTATTGTTGTAGTCACTATAGTCCATAATGACCAGTCCACCTCCTTTGTCTGGTTTGATACATCTAACTGACTGGGATCTTAAAAACTCTAAGGCTTGGAATTGTTCATAACTTATGTTATTAGTGTCCTTAGTCTCCTTACGTAAAAAAGGAATGTGTCTGATGTCTAATTCGCACATATTTTCGAAGATACGTAATAAAGGATGGAGTAGCGGGTTAAAAACACTAGCAGTCTTGAAAGAAGTATTATAAACATTGTTGTTCCCTAATAGAAAAGTGAGGTTTAGTTTCCTCACAAAACATTTTAAGTCAATAATAGTACGAGCTAAGTTCATATTCTTGTACGGGACAAATGTACTTCCTTTAGCTAACAAGTCAATCAACAAAGAGTCAATAAGAATAGAAGAAAAATTGTAAATGTTAAAGTCATCATTAAAATTTTTTTGTATGACTGGTTTAGAGTCAGATTGTAATGACGAAGCTTCAACTATCGTTTTTTCCTGTTCCAACCTTTGTTCCTCTGGTTCCAAGGAGTTTTGAGGTTGGGTTTGTTCATAGTTTGTCCATCTTTGTGAAAAACCTGTTCGTTACCAACTCGATTTGTTAATCTCTCAGTCTGCTGTGGATTTTTACCTCCACCAGTGTTGTCTCTATTGGCTTGTAGTCTTTCACTGCGTCTCACTAGTTCAATGGGTAGACACAAGTCAAAGTCATCACCCAAGTTGAAATTGTGAGAATTAGCATCAGGTCGTTTAGGTGTCAGTTTCTCATTATTCCAAACTTGAGTTAGTTTAGGTCTAGGGTAAGCTGAGCCATTAAAATAAGCCAAGCGGTCCCGGTTTAGTTTCCTTATTTTGTTCCCTTTAAGTTTATCAATCATTTGGTCAATACTCGAAAAAACCCTGTCGTAATCATACTAGTATCTAGTGAAGTCATTGTCTGTTTTAATATCAGTGTCTAAATTACTAACTTCTGCTGAAAGTTCCTCTATTTGAACTGAATAGTGTTTAATCTTTAACTCCATAAGTGTGAATTATAATTTATGCTTCTGAAAGCAACAGACTAATGTGTATATCAAATGCAGAGGAGACAGCGCGATGGACAGAGAGAGAGAGAGAGAGAGAGAGAGAGAGGAAAAAGAAAACAGCACTACTGTTACAGCTGCTTTCCCAAATTACCAGGCTTTGTCTACTTTTTGATATTTTGGCTGTAGTCCTGAATATTGCAAACAGTGCTTTTTTGGTGTGTCCAAAAACATCAATCACATCAGGTCTCACAATTTTCAAGCAAGAATTTGAA
>NC_056746.1:691292486-691333581 GCF_019279795.1 Protopterus annectens
TGATCATGTAGCTGCGGGAATCAAGCTTGCATAAATAAATATGAGGAATTTGGTAGCTAGATTACTACCTTTGAAGCAAAAGGTATTATAATAAATATGAGGAGCTCCTCAAAATATATATTTACTTGCATATTTTACTTACTCATTGCAACTGAATAACCTGCTGTAAATAATATATCCACTCTCGGCTCCTATGTAAACATGCAATCAATTAATTTGGCTCCTGGTGCGCATGCGGGCAAAGTAAAGTTTGACCGTTTGCATTTGGCATTAAATATCAAAGGGAGGATGTGAACATCAACAGTCTGTGTGACAAGGCACAGACATGATGTGAATGGATGTTAAAAGAACCATCCAGGGCAGACTGCCATTCATGCCCCCCCTAGCTACTTCACTGCCTCCTACCTGATTAAGCAAAAGTAAGCAATGCAAAAAGTAATGCACATTCGCATTACTATTTACTAAAAAAGCAACTTATTACTATTACTGCATTACTATATTGAAAAGTAATGCCTAATATTACTAGGTAGTAACAAATGTAATATAGCAACACATTACTTTTTTAATACGTTACTCCCATTACTGTCAATAGGTCTGTCAATTTGACATTGTGTAAAAAGGTACTATGGAGTAGATAAAGTTTTAACCAATATTCAAAAGCCTAGAGGGGACAAGTGCAGCCAATCTTTTGCAAAGCAATGTGTTCTGTTAACCATGTCCTCCCAAGTTGACAAATATTGCATCCCCTTAGAATGATACCAGAAAGGCAGGCAATTGTTAAATTGAATCACCTTTTGTTCATATTGTGGCATCATCATTTGTGATGGTAATATGGTGCTCAGTGCTAGGCTCATACCAGCCTGAGAAACTAGCATGATTGCCCAATAATGTATTTTTTCACATAGTCCAGGGATGCATGTCTCAGGTCATTTACACTTACATGGACTTATAAAGGTACATGTGGTGTAATGACTTGAGTCTGTGCTTGATTTGGTGGAGCCTGTCTCCAGATAAGCAGCTAACCATTATCTTCTCCTTGTTCCATCTGGTCATCAGTATGTCTTACAATGGAGTCTCCTATGGGGAGAGTCCTATGTAGTGTGTTTGCTTGCCTTAGGGCTTGAGTGTGATTGTATGCGTGGTGTTAGTTGCTCTTTTTTTCTGAGTGCCTTTGAGTTTGCTGAAGCATAGCTTTGACAGTGGATGGTCTACTCAATGTTTGTTGTTTAGAAAGATTGCTTTTATTTGCCTCAGCATAGGTTAGTCTATGTCTGTTCTGTGTGCTATGTAAGGTGGATGTTGTGTGTTTGGTTTTGGCAACCTCATGTGCATTGATATGTGAGAGTTTAGCCTCCAATGTCATTGTATAAGTACACCTCTTGCATACTGTGATTGTTTCTTTACGAATTAAGTGGTTGTTGATAAACATGAGACAATTACTACATTGGATTAAGATGTCCATATACACCAGGCTGGCTACAGAGAGGTTGGGAAATTGCATATTCATGATGTCCAGTCCTTTGATTGGTGAGTTACAAGGGGGTGGTTTATTGAGGTTAGAAGGCCATTAAGGGTACTTTGTTGGTGCAGACTAATATGGGTGCTTTATCAGGGCAGATTATGCTAAACAGTACTAAATTCTACTAACTTTAATGCTTGCATAATACTAAGGCTGCTTTATTGGGGAAGGTTATGCTAAACAGTAATTAAATTCTATTATCTTTAATGTTTACACAATACTGAATTATAAACATGTGCAAGAATCCCACCCTCAGTTACATACAGCAGTGCACAGCGCATATTTGAATGGACTCCTCATATCAGGTATGCAATAACCTCATAATCAATATAGAAGTAACAGAGGCCACTGCCATAACTTTCAGCTTGTCAGAATTACCAACTGAACAGCACTGCTGATGTTTATTTTTGAGTGTTTGCCACAAGATGAAAATTTGCAGCAGATCATACTGTTTAATGCCAAATGACATGCAAATGCTGAGTACTATAGATATAGACATAGATATACTGTAGATATAGCTATAGATATAGATATGCATCTAAATTCAATAAACTCTGTGTAGGTTCCACATAGAGCACACACAGAGTATATTCACTTACATGAATCTGTGCATCTCGTGGCATCTTGCAATCTCAATCCATGAATATTAATGATATGCAGCATGATTAGGAAAGGTTTCTCAGCTCGCCCTGGTGTTACTGCCTGTAAAACCTGTAAAGTGAATGTGGACAATTCCAGGGCAAAGGGTAAGCATGCATTTTCTGAAAGATATGAAGTATGGAACACAAATGTATATGTCATGAAATATTGACTGCATTCTTCATTGATTTCACCATAAACCACCCATTTTACAAGGAAAAGGCCAAATTTATGATGCAAATATCTGGGCATTCTGCAAAACTGTGGACAGTCTGATTTTTATGTTTCAATTAATTTGTTTTATCTTTTTCTTATTTTTTTTTTGCTAGTATTTGCGCAATACGATGCTTGGCATAAACATGCTTAGCTGTGCTTATTTGATTTGTGCAAAGGGCAGTAGCACACATCCAGATTGTAGACAGAACCCAGAAAGCCTCACATATGAACCGAGTGCAATTAATATTGTTCATCGCTCAACCAAGGTAAATGGCATTGCGCAGCGAGAACCTGACAATAACTGCTAATATAGCAAATATTCAACTCAGTAATCCTGTGGCAGCAGGTGTTAAGTGTATGGATGAAGTGCAGATGGTACTAGGTTTAATACAGGGTGTGCTATTTTGTTTTGCTGTTGTGAGAGTGCAGCTTATAGCAATAAAATAGAAAATACACAACTGTTTTTATTTTAATCTTTTTGTTGTAATAGCTGGAGGTGTAGGAGAACCATACGTATGATAAAATTGACTAGCCCATCTGCAGAAGTGCCTGTATACCTAATCAGCTAGATATCTTTTTGTTTGCCACTGCTGTGCATAGCTTACTATTGCAAAAACATGGTGCCTGGCAGTGCATACTCTAGCCTACTGTGTTTGTGCAATGGTAAGTGATGTGCAACATTTGTAAATGTTGCAATTTCAAAATGAGTACACTCTCAGTAAGAGTGAGACATGGAGTAGGTGGGAAACAGCAACATATAAACTGTAATTATCAGGAAATGTTCAGTTGACATTCAGCTTGAATTATGGCAGACATGTCTGGAGTTGCTGGAGAGGGTGTGCACTTTTTGGCACAGTGTTGGGGTGTCCAGGAGTCCAGGATTTTTTTGAACTTCTAGTTAGAGATCATGATCCCAGGTGGCTGCAACAGGACTATTTCAGCTCTGAATATAAATCTGAAGCTGTAATAGTCTTGCCAGGGCCTTAACCAGTGTGACAGTTATCCACCTCACAGGTGAGCAATGCAGACATCATTTTGATGACCTCCAAATGATGAAGCAGGATACTCTTGGCCTTTGGATTTGGGAATGTTGGGCAGGGGACACCCCACAGATGTGTAAGTATCATTTCTGTGAGTAATTGTAAGAGTTAAAAGCTGGATATAGTCAAGACTGGTATTCATAATGGAGTTCTGTTCTGTTTTTTTTCCACAACTGCTGAGGAGAGTCTAGAGTGTTCAATCCCATGCCATGCATTTAGCAAGGATACGAGAAGCATAACTGTCTAAATAGTATTTTAAAAATTATAATAATTTTTATAGTAATTTTGTATCATTAAAAGTTAAGGACTACTTAGTTGGTATTTAATAGAGTTGTCTCAAATTGAGCATACATATACCAACTGTAAAATAGATTATGCATGCCATAGTCTGTAATACAAAGCAGTGGTGCCATATTCTCAAATAACAGTAGCCATGCATCTCTAAACTGTAAAAGGAAAGGTATGCATGCAGTAGTCTGTAGGGTAAAATAACAATACAGTATTTTTGAGCAGTCATCAGTTGTGGGTTGAAAAAATGCACTTCCCAGATATACAATACTGTTAGTTTTCCATCATTATTGGAATGTAAATTCATACTGCTGTACCAGTGGCACAAATGACTTTCTGTAATCCTCATTCAGTATAATTGTAACATGCATATGTATCAAATTGAGAATGCATATCTCAACTGTAAAAAAAAAATATGCATGACTTAGTCTGTAGCAAAAAGCAATGGTTCCATATTCTCAAATAACAGTGGGCATACATGTCTAAACTGTAAAAGGAAAAGATCAAAAGAGAAGCACAGGAGTAAACCAAGGCTGACAACAAAAATCAGCATAAATCCAGCAGTCACTGAGGGTTATTCAAGCAGCAGAAATAAATGCTAGTTCAAACAGTGACTGAATCTGTGCCAAAGACAAGTAAAATCTAAGCTTGGATTACTCATAAGAGGTAAACTCTAAAAGAAGGAAATGTTTACCGTTAATAATCAAATTGAAGAAGACACAATTCAAGGTTCCTTTACTATTGACTGTGAGACTTAAAACCTTGTTCCTGGATGGAGCAGAGACTCTTGACACCTTGAATGCAGCTGTATCTTTTTTAATATCTAACAAAACTTTAAATCAAACATAAGAAATGGATTGGACTGGTTTTACTCTAAAATGCCAAGCCAAGAGGAATGAATAGAAAAAAGCAGACACAAACAAGAAGAGACTAAATGACAAGTAGCTTTTAAATAATTATTTTACATATTTTACATTTTTTTCCTTTTATACCACACACAAATTATCTAAAGGGTACCATACTTTATTCAGATGGCAAATCTATAAAGTATCCTAAAATGTATAACATAAATAATGCCTTTTAACTAAACTACACCAAATAAAGAAAGACAAGTGTCAAAAATGACCAAAACAAAATCCTCAGCACTCTGATGGTATACCAAGTAAGCATAAGCAGGCAAAATCTTCCCGGAAGAATTTAATGCAGCAATAAAGGCTTTCCAATGCACATTAATGATAACAAATTCCACAATACGTTTTTGTCTCTTACTTCTTCAGATAAAAGTAACAAAACAACAATCCTCATTTATACCCAAAACTATTTCAAATCCACCAATAACAACACACTATATGATTTAAATTTCTATACTCTAAAAATTATATAATTTAATAACATTTCCTTGATTTAATATAATGTAAACTTCTCTAATTTAGTTCATACACCATAAATATTTCTACAACAATCTATTAATACTCGTAATAAGCTATATTAAAATTTGTAAAACTTAAACAAATACTTCTATATAAATAAATAAATAAAACAACATGCCATTGTCTATTTGGTAGAGCTTCCTCTGGTGGTAATATTGATAACTTATTTTAAAAGCAATGTTTTATTAACTGATGAACTAAAATACTATTATAACTTATTACATGCATTTGAATACATATTGTTTGTAAATTTTAATTACAGCCTAGCTGCTCTTAGTTTAAGAACTGGGGCTAGGGAAACTGCATCATTTAATCCAGGAAATCTACTGGCCTCTAAATAGATTTGCCAGTATAATTCCATGTACTTGATTTTTGTTTCCCACATTCCGCCCCTCACATCTTTAGGAATTTCTTCAAGTACAAAAAACATATAATTCAGCATATCACATTGTGTACTGTGTTTGTATAAGCCGTTGTTAGTGTTTTGTATACGTATATCATTTAAATGTTATTATATTCTTCTTTTTAATTTTCTCTCTGTTTTACCTATGTAAAACGCTTGACATGAACATAAAGCTAAATATATTACACCCATACTTTCACAACTACTGTATTGTTTCACTGTGATAGTCTTATTCCCAGAGGTTAAACTAATGGAATCCTTATTGTATATGTAGGGACACTGGGTACATCTGCCACACTTAAAAGTTCCCATTCTGCATTTATTTGTGGTTCTTTTGTTTTGATGTTGACTTTCTAATATAGCTTTTATATTAAACCCTCTCCTATAAACACACTTCAAGGGTGTATCAAATTTCAATTTTAAATCTGTCAGTTTACTAAACTTGATCCATTCCTGTTCAATGACTTTACAAATAGTTTTAGAGCCACCACTATAATCAGTGATAAATGCTGAACAGAATGTATCTTCACCTTCTTCTCTTCCTTTTTTATCATTAGGTATGACCCCCAAGTTTATTTCTTTAACACCTAAAATAGGTGCAAATCTATTCTTTCTCTCTTGTGTAACTTCATTCATAATTTGAATAATCAAGGGACCTGGGTAACCTCGGCCAGTAAACATATTACTTAAATTGTTACATTCTTTCAGAAATTTTTCCTCATTTGAGGTCATTCTACTTATTCTTGCAAATTGGCCCTTGATTATACCTTTCTTATAGGTTCATATGTTCATAGGTTCGTACTAGGCTATCAGCCCTAGGGCCTATACAAGCCTAGCCATAACAATTCTCTGGCTATTTCTTCCTACACTATTTACTTTCCTGGACCCCTGTCTAGCAGGCCAACTGACGTGATCCCTGGGGTGAATTTCCTTTCACCCATCCACTCATCAAGGTTCCTTTTGAAGAAGTCCAAAGAGGCGCTCTGCTTGACTTGTATGGGGAGTCTATTCCAGAGTCTGGGGAGGCTCTGGGTCAGTAACCTATCCCTCCAGCATGTTTTGTTTATTGTGATGACAAGGTTTAGATCCCTGGATCATGTGGCTCTGAGGGATTGGTATTTATTTAAGTGTAGCATGTCCAACAGCTCTGGGTTTAACATGGCCTTGTATGTTAAGCAGAGATCACCTCGGAGTAGATGATATGCGACAGAGTATAGCTTCAGTTTTTTAAGGTGCTCAGCATAGGACATCTGCTATAGGCCTGTGATTCTTTTAGTGAGGTATTACTGCAGCCTTTCTAGTTGTTGCAGATGTCTTGAGAGGTACATACCAAATGGGGCATTGTATTCTATAATGGGTCTAATGAGGGATGAGTACAGTGGGACAATTACCTCCTTTTTTCTGGATGAAAAGCCCTTAGTGATGAGGTGACCCTCATAGAAGGATTTCCTGACTGTTGTGGAGATGTGGTTTTTGAAGGTGAGACCACTGTCCACCTGTGTCCCTAAGTATCTTATCAGACTTTCGGTGTTTAGTGTACTTCCACCTATGTGGTAATTCATGGGTACATGTTTTTTTCCCAAAGGGGATAACTATACATTTCTTGGCATTGAGCTTGAGCCCATGGCTCTGGCACCAAGCATCTGTTTCTGTAAGGCCCTTTTGTAGAGTATGCACATCATTTGGGTATTCAATAATGGCTCCCAGTTTGCAGTCATCTCTGAACTTTGTTAGCCAGAGCCCCTTAGTGTTGGCCTGTACTTCAGAGAAGTAGATGCCAAACAAGAGAGGTCCCAGGACTGAACCCTGAGGTATTCCACTTGTCACTTGTCTGGAGCTGGATTTGGAGTCAGCTACTTTTACAGTGTGGATTCTGTCAGTAAGCCAGTTGGCAACCCATCGAGTGATGTAGGGATTAATGTCCAGCTTAGTAGGTTTATCTATGATTCCAGAGTGGGGGATGGTGTCAAAGGCCTTGGCAAGGTCCAGATAGGCTGTGTGGTCTGCCTTACCCTCGTCCACGGCTCTAGAGACTGATTCAAAGAATATCTGGTGATAGGGGTGAGCACTAACAAAATGTAATATGGAATTGGAGTAGGTTTTCTTTTTATGCACTTTCAAGTTATATCTGTCGTCTTTCTTATATATATAGTGACATCTAAATAGTCTATCTCCTTGTGTTCTATACTATATGTGAATCTTAAAAATTCAGTGGAATCAATTATGTATTGGTAAAATTCCAGGAATAACTGAAATGTTCCTTTCGAAAAAATAACAATATCATCTAAAAAGCATTTATATAACATCCAACATTCTTGATATTTACTATTAAAAATATATTTCTTTTCCCACATTAGTAACACCAGTTTAGCATACATTGGGGCACACCTGGTGCCCATAACTACTCCACTTACCTGTTGATAAAATTTTCCTTGAAAATAAATAAAACATTATTCTCTATTACAACTTCATTGTATATTTCTTGGGTAATATTTCTCAGAAAGTCCGAAGAATCTTTTAAAATAATGTCATTTTTTATAACTAGGTCTTTTAATTTTGTATCTAGATATTTAGCTATAAAGGCACTAGCTGAACTTTCAGCAGGTACTATAGGATGGAGGGGTGGATCATGAATATTCTTATGAATTTTTGGTATCCCGAAAATTGACAGAACCCTTGGCTGAGGGTTATGTAAAAATTCAAACAATTTTTTGTCAATAAAACCTTCTAACAATAAATTGTTTAATGCCATGTATATCTTCTTTTAGGCTATATTAATGTGGTTGTAGGATACCTCTCTATATTTCGTATCATCTTGCAAGTTTTCCAACATCTTAGCCTCATACATAATATTATTCATGATGACTATCCCACCTCCCTTGTCTGGCGTCATAACCCTCAATTGTTTATTCTCTTTTAACTTATATAGGGTATCTCTCTCGCTGTGTGTTAAATTTAGAGGAAACATGTTCTTACTCAGATTGTTCCTTAGCTCATGTTCAATATTCATTTCCAGGTTTCTTAACTGTGGATGTAATGGTGAGTTAAAGACACTTGCCCTTTGTAAGCTTGTACATTTGTTTGTTCCTGTGCCTTTCCCATCAAATACTAACTGAAAATGTATTTTCCTTAAATACATTTTTAAATCAATCATGATCTTACTAATGTCACATTTTTTGGATGAAAAAAATTAGGCCTTTAGATAATAAAAGAAAATGTGTTTTATTTATCTAAATTTCACTGAAATTAAAAATATTGAACCCCTGATATCTATACTTAAAACCATCTTGTTTTTTTCCAACAGTAAATCATTTAAAATATGTCTCTGCCCTTCCCCCTCCTTTGATTCAACTGGTAGTTCACTGGTGATTGGTTCTGAATTCTTTCGGATCTCTGGAGGAGGGGTACTCTAAAAGGTCTTGCAGAAAGGGTAAGTTACTCTGGGTATTCCTTTCATAATTTTGAACCTCATTATTGTAGCGGGTCTGTTCATCCCTATTTCTTGCTTGGGTTTCTATATTCTCCCTATTAAACCGATGGTTAACCTGTCTAAGTCGGGGTAATGTGTTTTGTATAGATATTCCTGTCTATCCTTATCAATTTTCTCTTTCTTTCTTAACATAATCTGTTGACATTTAATGTCTATATGTTTCCTAACTAAAAAATAAATAGAGAATGGCATGTTGCTTTATTCATTTATATAGAAGTATTTGTTTAACTTTATAAATTTTAATATATCTTATTAATAGTATTGATAGATTGTTGTAGAAATATTTATGGTGTATGAATTAAATTAGAGAAGTTTATATTATATTAAATCAAGGAAATGTTATATTAAATTATATAATTTTTAGAGTATAGTGTGTTGTTATTGGTGGATTTGAAATGGTTGTGGGTATAAATGGGGATTGATGTTTTGTTACTTTTATCTGAAGAAGTAAGAGACAAAAGCGTATTGTGGAATTTATCATTAATGTGTATTGGAGAGCCTTTATTGCTACATTAAATTGTTCCAGGAAGATTTTGCCTGCTTGTGCTTACTTGGTATACCATTAGAGTGTTGAGGATTTGGCCTTTTAACTAAAATACTACAATCCCTAAAGGAAAAAAAGGTAAAAATATTTTATTCTTGTTTATTAACTTTCTAAATTACTAACTTAACAGATGGTAATGCTTGAACAAATCAGCATAAAACTAATATCTCTCAAAGTATAGTAAATAACAATAGGATAATACAAGAACCAGACATAGTGCAGTATTTATGAAGGCTAACACAGAAAATAACACCATTTTCCCTCAACCTCTTAATGCAAGAAACTGAATGAACACTGACAAAATGGGGGACAGAGGCCCAACAATAGGCACATATTTTACATAGTGCAGTTATACATATAAGAAAGTTGCTAGAGTAACATGGTTTGTTTTCACATACATTTGCTGAAGGATTTGAAGTCTGAAACTCAAACCGCTGTCATTATTTAGTGCCATTAGAACTCAGATTATCCCAGTTATTTGCCAGAAAACAACAAATATTTTGAGGAGCAGACCAAAAATGTGAGCACAAACCCCCGATATTCTGTGAAAATATGTACAGTTTTTGGTATGCTGATGCATTTTTAAAGTTATCAGGCAGTACAGGGATATACCTTTAGGGCAAAAAGCTTCACTGCCAAATTATGAACACATAAACATTTGAACTGCAGTCAGGGCAACATACCAGTAGGTCAACTGACCTCTTGAGTACAGCAACTGAGTTATATGAACACATCCTGATAGCCAGTCACACAGTACTCTGACATACAGTGGCCAAACTCACTGTGTACTTGGGCCTCTGACACAGGCACAGAACCACTACGCAGACAAATAAATGCTGTAAAGTGTCACATGTGACTGTACATATTTCCACAGAATGTCCAGGGTTATGGCTCATATTTATGGCCTGTTCCTCATAACATTTGTGGTATTCCGCTAAATTACTGGGATGATATCAGGATGGAAGTAACTAAATAATAATACACATTTGAGTGTCAGACTTCAAATCCCTGAGAAACTGAATGTCAAAAAAACCCTGTTACTCTAGCAATTCTCTAAGGTTATGACAACAATATTTAATATCTCTCCCTACTTGTGACCCTTTGTCTACAAATTTTGTTGTGCTGTGTCTACAGTTCCTGTGCTAAGAGGTTGAGAGGTATGCAGACTTATCATGCAAAACTGTGGACACAACACATCAATCCAAACAGTGGACAGTATTTCCACCTACTCGCTGTAATGCTGTAGCTCCAGCACATCCATAATGTCCTCCTCACAGGCCAGGAAAAGGGGCAAGGCCCACATGAAGGCCTTAATTATAACACTGTGTTGCTATGACATTGACTAAAAGAAAGGCAACCCAGCTGTTCTGGATGCAATTAGCAAATGGGAGCAACAGACTGGTGCACAGGCAATCACCTCTCCATGAGCATTACCTACAAAAGGCTAGCTGATGCCTATGCTAAACAGGTCTTATATTTTCGTCAAGAAAGACTGTGACTAATCACAACATCTTTTGTGGAATTATTCTGAAAAAGGGTACAGCACTATACCAGGTATGTCAAACAATTAAGTATGTAATAGGTTCATAGGTTCATAGGTAGGTACAAGGCTATCGGCCCAAGGGCCTATGTAAGCCTAGTCAACAAGGTTCTCTGGCTTACGCCTCCCAATAAAGTTATCTTCCTGTGCCACTGTCAAGCAGAGACACAGAAGTGATTCCCGGGGTGTATTTCGTATTTCCCATCCACTCATCAAGATTTTTCTTGAAGAGTGCTAATGAAGAACTTTGCATGACATAATTGGTAGCCTGTTCCAGAGTATGGGAAGTCACTGGGACAGGAATCTATCCCTCCAGCATGTCCTGTTTATTGTGGTGACAAAGTTTAGGTCCCTAGAGCGTGTAGCTCGGAGGGATTGGGATTTCTTTAGGTGTAGCATGTCCAACAGCTCTGGGTTTGACATAGCTTTATATGTTAGGCAGAGATCACCTCTGAGTAGGTGATATGCTACGGAGTAAAGCTGGAGTTTTTTGAGACGGTCAGTGTAGAGCATTTTTTTGAGGCCAGTAATCCTCTTTGTGATGTACTTCTGTGGCCTTTCCAGCTGCTGCAGATGTCTTATGAGGTACATTCCAAAAGGGGCGTTGTACTCTATAATGGGTCTAATGAGTGTCAAGAAGAGGGGAACAATGACCTCTTTTTTCCTGGATGAGAACCCTTTTATGATGAGGTGTGCCACATAGAAGGACTTCCTGACTACTGTGGAGATGTGACTATCAAAGGAGAGACTACTGTCCACCTGGGTCCCAAGGTCTCTTATCACACATTCAGTGTTAAGTAGATTGCTGCCTATGTGGTAGTTCATGGGTACAGAGTTTTTACCAAAGGGGATGACACAGCACTTTTTGGCATTGAGCTTGAGGCCATGGCTCTGATACCAGGCATCTGTCTCAGCAAGGGCCTTCTGTAGGATGTCCACATCATTTGGAGACTTGAATATGGTTCCTAGTTTGCAGTCATCTGTGAACTTCATTAGCCAGAGGCCTTCTGTGTTAGCCTGCACTTCAGAGAAGTAGATAACAAACAAAGAGGTCCCAGGATGGAACCCTGTGGTACTCCACTTGTCACTGCTTTGAGGTCAGATTTGGAGTCTGCAACTTTTACAGTGTGGGTTCTGCCAGTGAGCCAGTTAGCAACCCATCTTTTGACATAGGGATTTATACCTAGTTTAGTGAGTTTATCTATAATTCCAGAATGGCGGATGGTGTCAAAAGCCTTGGCGAGGTGAAGATAGACTGTGTGAACCACCTTACCTTCATCTACGGCTTTGGTGACTGCCTCAAACAAGTCAATCAGGTTCAGGAGGCATGATCTGCCTTTCACAAACCTGAACTGGGTGGGATCCTGAGTTTGGAGGTTACCAATGTCTTTGTTTATGAGTTCCATGATGATACGTTCAATGGCTTTGCAGACCAGGCTCATCAGGCTAATAGGTCAACAGTTCCCAGGATCAGTGGTGGCTCACCCTTTGTGGAGTGGGATAACTGTTGCTGTGCACCATTCAGTGGGCACAAAGCCTGATGTGAGGCTATTATTGAACATGGTGCTTAAGTGGGGAGCCAGTTCATTCTGAAGTTCATGTAAAATGCAGCCTGGGATGTTGTCTGGTCCCATGGATGCTGTGTTTTTGGCTTTAGAGAGTGCAGCTTTCATCTGCGTAGTTGTGATTACAGGGACTCTGCATTCTTCCTGTATAGATATGAGCCCTTTAGGGGGTGAGTGGGGGTTAAAGTTAGCACTGAACGTTTCTGCCAGGATGGTGGAAATATCAGTTGGTTCTGTAATTTTTGTGCCGTTGTGCTGTAACTCAGAGCAGATCTGGGTGCTGCCATTGAGATTCTTGACATAGCTATAGAATGCTTTGTGGTTGTCCTTACAATTAGTGGTGATTTTGTTTTCATAGCTAGCTTTGGAGGATCTTATAAGGGATCTCATCTTCTAACTGAGGCTGACCAGGGAGCTCCTCCACTCATGGGATTTTACTCTCTTTTGCAACAGTTTCTTCCTTCTGTTGTACAGTTTGTTTATGGCAGGGGACCACCAGATTGGCTTCCTTTTTTTGGAGGATAACATCTTGGTTCTGTTTGGGATAGCACTATCTATGCACTCATGTTAGTGCTTATAGAGTGCATTTGTGTAGGATTCATCAGTTGAAACTGTAGTGTCCATTTGCATGTGTGTCATAAAGTTCACCACTTCTGTCTTAAGAAGCATGAAGTTGGCTTTGGAGAAATTTTTTACCATGGTTTTCTTAATGGGGGGTGGGGGTGAGATGTAGATATCAAAGGTGATTAGCTTATGGTTGGATTGGACCAACAAGGAGTTGACTTCAGGTGTGGAACACTGGTTACTCACGTTGGTAATGACTAGGTCTAGGATATTGTTGCCCCTGGTGGGGGTGTGGATAAGTTTATCCAGGGCATTGGAGTTTATGAATTCCAGAAAGTGTTGAGCTAAGGAGTTGGTACATGAGTAGTTTTCCCAGTTAATGGTAGGGTAGTTGAAATCGCCAATTATTAGGGTGTTTGGTTGAACCCTAATATTTTCCAGTATATCAAGAAAAGAGGAGTAGAAATCCTGGGGCATGATGGGGGATCTGTAGCAAGCTACAATTTGGATTGTAGTTTTGCCCAGAGTTAGTTGCACTTGGATAACCTCGGATGCATTATGCTGAGCAACTAGCCTGAAGGTGTGGATATCCTTAATGAATATGGACACATCTCAACCTTTGGTGTTTTGGTCCAGGTTACATGGCCGAAAAGTGTGATATGAGTTATAGCCTGGTAGTGCAGGGGTGCTCTCTGGAGCCTTGAACCAGGTTTCAGTCACTGCACAGATATCAATGTTCTCCATTTTAAGGAATTCCTCTATTGAGTGCATTTTGAGATTTAGACTTCTAGCATTGAGTAGCATTACCCTCAGTTTTTGCTTGCCTGTTCCTGTTATGGTGGTGAATTTGTCATTTGAACCTTGCCTAAAAAAGGCACTATCGGGTCAGCAAGAGCCTTAGCCAGTATCTGGAATCCCAGGGGAGACAGGTGCAGGCCATCTGTGGCAAAGCATCATGGTCTGTCAACCATGTCATCCCAAGCAGACATATACTGGATCCCCTTAGAATGACACCAGAAGCTTAGCCAATTATTGAAGTCAATCATTTTGTCCTTGTACTGCGGTATCATTCTGGGTGATGGCAGAATGCTACTCAGGGCTAGGGTCATACCGGCCTGGGCTACAAGATTGGAGAGCGCTTCCATGTCTCTTTTCAGGTAGCCCAGGGAGGTACGTCGCAGGTCATTCACACCAACATGGACAATGACAGAGTCTCATTTGTACTTGTTGTGGAGTGACCTGAGTGCATGGGTTATGTGGCAAATCCTGGCACCTGATAGGCAGCTGACAGTAACCTTTTCCTTGTTTAGCCTGGTGAGTGGGACATCAGTGCACCTGACTATAGAGTCACCTATGACTAGTGTGTTGGGTATGTTGTTTTGCCTTATTGGCTGTGGTTGATTGGCACACTGAGTCTCTGCGCTATGTGTCATTTGAGTTATTTTGGGGATGGAGTTTGCTTGCGTTTCTGCTTTGGAAGTCTCTGTTGCTTAGACAGATTATTATTGAGAGCCTCCGTGAATGTTTATGTGTTACTATGTGTGGATTTTGGTGGTGTAGATTTAGTGAGACTATGTAATGAGTGTGGTGTGGTGCAAATGTTTACATTCTCTTCATGACTGTCAAGTTCAGTCTTGGTTGGAGAGAGTTTTACCTCCAGTTTGGCTAGATAAGTGCATCTCTCACAGGTTGTAGTGTTGGGTGATATAAGGAGAGGGTTGTCTGTGTACATGAGGCAATTTCTACATTGCCTCAAGATTCCCAGATTCATCAGATAGACAGGGGAGAACACTGGAAGCTGACCCTTGGACATGCCTGAATAAAAACTATTTTCCTCTAGATAAGTGAGGAAACTGAGTTCAAAAGCTGTTTTTCTCTAAGCAAGTGAGAAAAGTAAGTACAAAACTGTTTTCCTCTAGGTAATGAGAAAGGTTGAGTGCTATAGTAATTAATAGCTTATTTAGTGCTTACAAGTTCTGAACAAGTGCTGAGCATGAATAAGCAAATTTAAGTGGTAAAACTAAGAATCTGTATCTGCACTAGACGAGTTACAGGACATAAACAAGTGCAAATGCAGGCTTTTAAATCAGAAAGTTAAGAGAGATGGAAGAGATTGCCCACATGGCCAATAACCACAATTTCTGGGCCAGAACCACTCCTTATGTGGTAGACAGGTTACCTAGTGCTTACCACTCCCATTGATAAGCTAGAAGGCTTCCATCCAACACAGAAAGGCTTGGGACCTCAGAAGCTTACATACAGTCCTGGATACAGCAAATCTGTATCTGGAACACTAGTTACAGGAATGATAGAAAACAGGCTTACAGTTCTTTTTACAGAAAAGTAGCTACAACAGTACTAAAAACAATTCACATGCAGTGCAAGCTAGCACACTTGAGTATGTAGAAATATTAAACCAAACACAGTTTGAAAAATGCAATTAAATTAAAAAGGACTAAAAGCAAGTGCAGAAAGAGTTTATTAGGTAGAATGTGGTAAAGAGATGGGACTGGGCGAGTGTCCCAGATCAAATCTACAGTGGGGCGGGCAACTGCAAAAGCCACCAAATTTAAACTACATGCCAGAAATATGGAGGGTTGGTGGGACTACACAGTTTCAACAGGGATCTAAGAACAATTAACAGTACAAACTCTAAAACCAAATAAAATATATACTCCGCTCTGCATATTTGCAGATAGATTGGAAAGCAGTCTCTCAGAACAGGGAGACAACAGTTTCAACAGAGATATAAGCAACAATTAACAGTCAAATCTAAAACCAAAAAAATATACTCAGCTCTGTATATTTGCAGATAGATTGGAAGGCAGTCTCTCAGAACACGTTTCAGCAATTAAATGCAGGCTGTTACTAACAGGACTAATTTTAAGCAAGTGATCATTGAGTTAGATAACACACAAGCTGTAAAAAACAGTTATACAAACTGGAGACACGGCAGAAAATAGGTGGAGGTGGGGAACACAGTTTCAACAGAGATTTAAGCAACAATTAACAGTACAAACTCTAAAACCAAAAAAATACTCATTTCTGTATATTTGCAGATAGATTGGAAAGCAGTCTCTCAGAACAGGGAGACAACAGTTTCAACAGAGATCTAAGCAGCAATTAACAGTCAAACTCTAAAACCAAAAAAATATACTCAGCTCTGTATATTTGCAGATAGATTGGAAGGCAGTCTCTCAGAACACAGGTTCCAGCAAAAAAATACAGGCTGTTACTAACAGGTCTAAGTTTATGCAAGTGATCCTTGAGTTACATAACACATAAGCTGCAAAAAACAGTTGTACCGACTAAAGACAAGGCAGAAAATAAGGGGAGGTGGGGAAAACAGTTTCAACAGAGATCTAAATAACAATTAACAGTCAAACTCTAAAACCAAAAAAATATACTCACCTCTGTATATTTGCAGATAGAGTGGAAGGCAGTCTCTCAGAACACATGTTCCAGCAATTTAAATGGAATGCAGATGGGGGGATGTAGTCATGGGAAATAGGAATTTAAACAGTATCTCTCAACAACACTTCCAGGACTGTCATGTTGCATGTCAGTCTGCTATCCAGCACTTACATCCATCCCTGATGGCTATGTCTGCAGCATATCTCTGAACTGTACAGGGTTTTGCAGAATGTCCTGATATTTGCCTCACAATTTTGATCATATTTTCCATAAATGTTTGTTTTGCTGGCAAATTAGTGGCAAATTATGTAGGACTCCAGTCAGAAAATAATGATGTCTGGTACTGCAGATGTCAGACACCTGTGAGTAGGCCACCCTACACCACATATGCACCGATCTCTGTTATTGTGTACCTCAGACATTCCTGGAATGTTCACATACACCTGTAGTACCACTCATCTATTTGCCAGATGTAGGCTGGATGACCTGGTACTGTAAAGTTGCTCATAGAGGACACCCAGCAGTCGAAGGTGGTGATATGTGTGGACACATAGCAAAACAGTCTGTCACAGCAGAGAGGTAATTTCTAGTAGTCCTGCTTCCAGCTCAGGTTACTAGGCTATGAGTCATGAGCAGCTATATGTTTAGGCCACAAGTTAGCCCATGTGTATGCAAAGCAGCAGCTGATGTCCCCATCCAACAGGGACACAGGTGGTATTTCAAGGATGTATGTGCTGTTAACCATCCATTTCACCAGGTCACACCTGCAAAGGTGTTGGTAGCTACCCTGCCTAATGTGAACATGGTGCCCATTCCACTGCAGGGTGATTGTGTGTGACTCACATGTCAGCTGCCAAAAACGCCAGTCCAGGTCACTTACCGGGGTGTATGTGTGTGTGTGTGTGTGTGTGTGTGTGTGTGTGTGTGTGTGTGTGTGTGTGTGTTGTGTTAACACAGCGGAGCATGACCTGCACTCATGCAGCCAGCAGTCCCAGGAATGGTGCAGACCATGATTTTCCTCTAACACCACAGTGAGGTCACTCCTGAGGAGTATGTATGAATGACACTGGGTAGAGAGTTGGTGGTATAACCTATATGTGTATGGCAGATATTTGATGGCCTCGTATTCCCTGGTGGGAAACCTCCATGATGTTCCCAGCTGCTGCATGTGCTGTGTGATGTGAATGATGAATGGTGGATTATGCACATTAATGGTGCTCAATGGGAGGAACGTGACATCAGGATAAGGGGGCAATGCATGCTGTAATGCTGGTATGTTCACAATATTCACACACATACATACTGATAGATGGCAGAGGTATAATGTGGGTGTTAGTGGTGGATAGTGCTAGCAAATGTGGATGTGTATGGTCTATACATGATGGTGGCCAATGTATGCGGTCCTATGATGTGTTCCCCTGTTCATGTCTTCCAGGTGGGATGTGTTGTAGATGTCACCCACAATACATGGAGTCCAGAAATGCAGTGATCTTGGATTCCCTGAAACTACAGCACAGGGTACTGTTGGGGGGAAGCCAGCAGCATATGCAGCAATGAACTGCCCCTTGGGCAGAACTGGTTTGTACCATCAACAACATTGGACACTGTTCCACAGACAATACATAATGCATGGCAAAGGGCTGCAGCTGTGCCCAGTGACTGTGCTGGCACTAGTGGAAGGTCTGCTACAGAAGCACCACTGACACCAACAGAGGAGTTCCTTGCCAACCTTGGTGGAACCACCGCTTCCCAGGCACACATCCACACATTTGTCATGGAGGTTGGTGGCACAGAGTCAACAGCCATGGAGCATACATGTAAAGCTCCAGTGGTCATGATGTCAATACTTTAGCATTCATAGTGACAGCTTTTGCATACCTGAATATGTATGTCAGGTCAACCTACAGATGTGGGTGGGGTTTTGTAATGTACAAAAGTGCACACCTATTATGAATGTCAGTGATTTGGGTAGTATCACAGCTTGATCTGTATATATTCATAAATGAATATATTATCCTGTACCAATGCCAAGTGTGTGTGTGTGTGTGTGTGTGTGTGTGTGTGTGTGTGTGTGTGTGTGTGTGTGTGTGTGTGTGTGTGTGTGTGTTGAGGGACATGGCTGACCTTTGTGGGAGTTAACATAGACTTTACAGTTTCAGCAGATGTCTGCATAGATGCATAGCAGGCTGACCATGCTGCTAATGTATTGTTTTACTGACTGAGGACTATTTAGAGGCAATGTCCACCCTTTGGCTGGATGCGGTCCCCTCACTTATGTGGTGAACCACATACTAGCAATTCCTAACTTGTTTTAACAGACATTGCAAAGACATATATGACGTCTGACACTGAAATGGATTGTGTCATTACTTACTGACAGAAATCCTCAGATCAGACAAACATGAATGTTCCTGCATTGCTATGGGAAGACAGGTGTGTTGGGGGAGGGGGGGAATACCTCTCAACTGTACACATTTCCACAGACTGCCCACATGTTTGCTTTACATTTCGTTAAATTTAGCATAGTAGTGTGCTTATTTTGGAGAATACTGGCATATCACTAAAGAGCAAAGGTTAGACAGTTATGACAGACAGTTGAGTTTCAGACTTCTTACCCTTCGAAGAGTTAAGGCAACTGCAATACCTGCTATGATCTCACTGTGTAATTTAGTAAGTGGACTAGTTCATCATTGTCCCTATCTGTGGGCCTTTGCCACACATTTCTTTCTGGCTTTGTACAGCTGACTTGCTGTGAGAGGCTGAGAGGTGTGTATGGGACTCCAACATTGACATCCATGCATATGACCTATGACTCCACAGTTTGTTAGTCCCCGGCATATACTGCAGTGAGTTTTGTTACCTAGAGGACCACTGAATATTCTGGGTTAGCCAGCATTTGACGGACATTTCCTGTTGTCCCACATAGCTGTCAGTTGTCTGCTACTATCCCTGTGGCCACCCCTTTCCCTTGCATACATGCAGCGATACCATAGATATGCTAGCACAATGTAATATAGCATTAATTTGTTGTTAAGAAGAATGACTTACCTTGTGCTTGCAGCAGTTGTGAGGCCAGTGCTTGAGGGCTGACTCTGTTGGATGCACACAATACACAGCATATTTATGGTAAGGTGCAGGTAGTGTGATACGTGTGGCATCCTTTTTACTGTGTGTGCAAGTTAGAGAGAGGTGTTATTCTCTGTGTCCCTAGGGTGTTAGTGTATGTGCTATGGGTTGCCTCTTTGCCAAGGCGAGGGCATACTGGGCATGCCTACATCTGCCTTTAGGGATAGGCTCATGGGTTTCTCCTCCAAGTCCCCCTGTGCTTGTGGGAACCTTGGCAATGGTGGGGGACTGTGCCCCTTCCCTGTGCTGCTCCTACTGCAGCTGTTTCTGCAGGATCATATTGTGTAGCATGGTAGATACTATGAAACATGTGTGCACATGTGGCTGGAGAGTACTGCAGGGGTCCACCAGATATGTAAAGGCAGCTGAATTGTGACTTGCGCAGCCCAAACACACACACTCTATGATATTTCTAGTTTGTGCATGTGCCTCATTATGGCATTCTTCAGTGTGTGTGTGTGTGTGTGTGTGTGTGTGTGTGTGTGTGTGTGTGTGTGTGTGTGTGTGTGTGTGTATATTTCTGATGGGTGTCATCATCCATGGTTCCAGTGTGTGTAGCCAGCATCCCTCACAAAATGGCCATATGGGATGTCCCCCCCTGGCAAATGCCTGGTGCAGCTGTGAGGCATCCCAGATGAAAAAGAAAAAAAAAATGACAGAATATCACCAGTAAATATAAAATAACATTTGCCCATACTCCCTCTATGGCTACCTACCTCTGTGTTAGCTTACACAGTAGTCCAGCACTGTGTTCTACACCTCCACATCAATTCAGGTACATTTGTTGCCCACCACACCCACTCCATCCTATCCTCATGTATACAACATGGCACCAGTCGTGTTGATGGTGGATAACACGGATGTTACACATTAAAGGGGACTTTTCCCTGCAAACAGTTTAATATTTTAATAAAAAATATATATATTTGTTTAAATAGGCTTGTTTGCACTAGTTTAAGTTCTGTGCTGTTTCATACAAACTAGAAATTAAGGAAAGTCAAGTTTTAATGGCTTTTACCTTACTCAACTTCTGTGTTAGCTCATGTACAGGGAAAATTTCCCTGTACATAACACGGAACTAACACAGACTCACACCAGGTTGCTGAATTGCAACCTGGTTTTGTTACTAGGTAACCGTGAGCTGGGGTGGTAGGCGTGCACTTCATTTGCATGACACCACGGGTTTTTGGGTCTCAGCATGTTTGCGCATGCGTGCGTGCTGCACAGTGCTACACCACGGAAATTAAGCTCTGTTCCTGAATAGGGAACAGGGTTTAGTTTGGGAAAATGGTGTTATGAAGGCTAACATAGTATTATTTTCTGTGTTAGCCTTCATGAATACTGCCCAATATCATTATAGGTTAAAATGCTTATTCTGACAGATGGAAACACATACATGAAAATATATGATTAAAATCAGGTCTTACATTACCATCACAATATACTGAGTTGGTTTCAAATAATCTTCCAGTAAAACTAAAGAACCAGCTAACACAGCACTGTATGAAACACTTGTTCAATCCAAAAAAAACAAAAACAATAAAAAATATATAACAGATGAGCACTTTCCCATCAAGGGTGCTTCATCAGATCTAAAAACAAACTAACAACCAGTGCTTAAATACAGCCAGGAAAGTTCAAAATCACCTTGTCAAGTCACATAACCTCAGCAAGGGTTTCAAATGTATATGCTCATTTAATACTTTCCCTTTGTCACATTGTAAAATTAACATCCATTTAACCTCAAAGCATTCTGTTTTTGTTTTAATATCACATTCTCTGGCTCCTATATTCAGTAATTCCAAAACTAAAAAAACTTAAAAGTGTGTTCAATACAGGTGTTACAAATATGCTTATATAATGCATTCCTACTGCCATGTCTGCTTATTTCATATAAGTGCTCCCTGATATGATTCTTTAACATTTGATTCATCTTACCAAAATCCTAACATCCACATTGATCACAAACAGCCAAATAGACCAGGTTGCTACTAGTACAGTTGGCATACAAGTTGAATTTAAAAGTAAAGTACGCCCAGTAACAGGATGTAAAAAGGTATCATCAGTTTGAATGTACTTAGTGTTAGATAATCTGCATGGATGTGTCCCTTAACTAACCAAAATACAGGGTATGTTGCTAACTATAGGTTTATAACAAAGCAGTTTCTTAATGGAACTATTATTTCAATAGCAAAAGTGTAGAACTCCACCAAGGAAGTCCCTGCATCTGGCATCAGTAGTCAAGATATGCCAGTACTTCATAATAACATCACAGATAGTTGAATGTCATTTGAATAGGTAGCACACATTTTAAAATCAGTTCTATTATTATTCTGTCTTACCACAGTGTCAACACTATAGTTAGAAAAATTGGGTCCAACCGAATGATTTCTATGTGACAGATCCTCATGATGAATCATCCCTATCTCATGTTCAGAATACCCCCTAGAGTGAAAGTCTTCACTCAGGGTATCAAAAGAGAAAAGCATATTCAAATCATTTCTATTCAGTCTTGCATGTCTATTAAAATATCCCTTTCAGCACATTTTGCTTTACATACATAGGGTCCATACTCTGGCAGTGCAGTTTGTTAATTGTCTTCCATGGTTTACTATAGAGTTGAGTATCAAAACCATCAGGAGTATTCAAGATATAAACATCAAGAAAATCTATTGAAGTTTCCTGGTTTCAAATAATCTTCTTTGGATGATGAGAGAACATTTTACAGAAAACACATAGAAGCACTTAAGTTCTAAGTTTATAAAAACATATTAAAATGATATAAAACCCTTATGAATAGGAATCCCAGCATAACAGCTTGGTTATTCTTGCTATAGCCTATTGCATGCATGCAAAATAACAAAAGCTTTTGATATAGATGTAATCAAAATTCTTAGAAAGCATTAAGTGACTTAATGGCATCAGTTACTAGACTCTGGAAAAGTTTCAAGAATGGAACAAATAAGGAACACATTTGATTTAGGTAATGATCTATGGCTAAGCATACAGGATATAAAACAGAACATTTTAAACAAAACAGACCCCAGGATTCATGAAGCTTGTGCCATGCGCCAGAGTAGCGTTGGCGATCTATCGCCAAATATGGCCGCTGAGCGATTCAGGTAAGCACTGTTTTCACGTGCACTACCAGCATACACCAGAGCTGTGCAGCTCCCGGCACATGTATGCTAATTACCCCACGCACAGCAGTGTAGCATGCAAATGAAGGTATATAGCGATTCATGAAGTTGTGAAGGTGTAGCGTAAGCACGTAGAAATGTAAACCAAAAAAAAAAAAAAAGGTTTACATTTTGTCAAACATAAAATCGGAGCCATGAAAGCAGACCAAACTTACGTATTATAATGTTAATATATGCCAATGGCTAAATATATAGCCAATGACATAAAACAACATGCACAACATATAAAAAATAACATTGAATGTCATGGCCACACCAATGCAAAGTAAAACCGCAGTGCATCGGTGCGCAAACGGGATCACAAGGAAAATAAATTTAGATGTAATAAAAGTGTAATATACCGCAATTCATGATAACCCCATAATAGTCAATGGCACGCATGCTACACCACAACCATGGCGCAAGGGTTGCTAAGGGTCTGTGACAGTGTTCCGTGCTGTAACTAGGAATTAGCAGTCAATGCCATGCAAATGAGTCAAGTAATAATCAATTGCAAATGCCCCGCCGGCATAAGGATGTACCACACGGCATAGCATTACAACACCGAGGAGTGGCCTGGAGGTAAACATGACATCAAGAGAGAGGCGCACCACCGTAGCTCTAAGCACATTGAATCAGTGCTAATCCATGTTGCGTGTTGCTAAGCAAAGCCGCAGGATAGGGATGTGGAAGTAGCCATAGCTTTGCTTAGCTGAGAGCACACAAGGTAACCGAAAGTTCATGAAAACGTGGATGAAAACTCGCACAAAACCCGGTAAATGGCTGTGTGCAGTGCGCACCACAGCTGAAACAGGAAGGATACGGGAAGACAATAAGGAAATGCAGCAGCATGGTAAATGGAGTACAAATGAGTAATTAATAGCTAGAAACTCACAGTGGGCCATAGACAACAGCTAACAAGGCTGCTAGCAGCTACCTGCAGAACAAGAAAGGGGAGGTGACGTACAGCAAAGAAAAGAGAACTGTCACAGCAGAGCAAAAAAAACTTGCAGTAGATCAGCTACATAACACATTTCTCAACACAATCCTGGGTTGTGGAAGCACAAAACAAGAAAAGCGGCAGCTGGATGCATGCCTGACAATGGGAGGGGAATCGGGTTGAAAATAGAAGTAAAGGGCAATAGATGAATCATGGCAGACAAGCGTAAGTCAACACCAAACGCTCCACAATAGCAGTACCTGCTGTAAAACCAATAATTAAGATACCCTGCAGCTGGAATAGCACAAACGCACCCAGTTACACCACCATCATCCATTGCACAATAGTATAAGGTGTGAAAGCCCCCCCCCCACACACACACACACACACATGCACACACTTGTGTATTCCAAAACAATATGTGCCATTGGTGTATACAGACGGGGAACTTTTAATATGGATATGTTAGGGGCTGCAATGGCTTTGATTCACCAGCATGTGTTGGAGACTGATGGTGTTGTGGAGGATGATGCTGACAACCATCTCAGGCACCGGAGGAGGAGAAGAGTGTTCAGACCCAGGGTAACCTACCAGGGGCTACAAGATTTGGAGATAGTAGAGCGTTACATGGTGGACAGGGACATCATACAGCAACTAGTTGTACTGTGCCGGCTATGCCTCAGAGCCAGAAGTAACAGAGGGGAACCCATCCCAGTGGACACGAAGGTATGTGTAAGCTTGAGAATACTAGCCACAGGTGCCTTCCAAAGGCCAACTGGGGATATCATGGGGATCTCACAGGCATCAGCATCCATGGTACTCCACCAGTTCCTGGATGCCATGTTACCACATGTCAATGAGCTCACATACTTCACCTGAACACAGGAGGAGTTGGCCAGCAATATGCATTTCTTCCACTGTGTGGCAGACTACCCAGAGGTACTGGGTGCAATAAACTGCATGCATATACACATCAAGTCACCACCCGGTGAGCAGGGTAGGCACCACATAAACCGCAAGGGATTCCATTTCATCAACTGCCAGGTCATGTGCAATGCCCAGGGCATTTTCATGGATGTGTGTGCTGGCAGCCCTGGAAGCTGTCATGACTCCCACATCTGGCATGCCTCACAGCTGTATCAGATATTTTCCAGGAGGGACATACCATATGGCCAACTGGTGGGGGATGCTGACTATGCACTGGAACCGTGGATGATGACTCCCATCAGAAATGCACACACAGCCATGCAAGAATGCCATAATGTGGCACACGCAGAAACCAGAATCATCATAGAGCATGTGTTTGGGATGCTGAAATCATGGTTCCATTGCTTGGACATATCTGGTGGAGACTTGCAGTACTCTCCAGGAACGTGTGCCCACATTTTCATAGTATGTGGTATGCTACACAATATGATCCTGCAGAAACAGCTGCAGCAGGGACAGAATGGTGAAGGCCTTCACAGCCCACCACCATTGCCAAGGGACCCACAGGCACAGAGGGACTCAGACCATGACCACCTTGTGCTAGCACCAGTAGGCAGATGGAGGCATGCCCAGTATGACCATGCCTTGGCAAAGAGGGAACGTATAGCACACACACTGACAGTGTAGGCACTCATGGACTGACACCCTTCTCCACCTGCACACACAGCAAACATGGATGGCACACACACAAGACCACCTATAAATTATCATGTATAGGTGTCCACTGTGTGCATCCTACATAGGTAGCCCTCAAGTATTGTACACACAACCACCATTGGCACAAGGTAAGTCAATACCTGAACAGTAAATTAAGCTATCAGCATGTGTCCATACTGTATGTACAGGTTCATAGATACATAGGTAGATACATGCCCAACCGCCAAGGTCACTCATAAGCATAGGGAAAACATATCTGCTGTCACCACCTCATCGATCAACTAATTGTCCCTCTGTGGAGCAGAGCCACTTGCGGGATCCCTGGGGTGTAGCTACTGTTCACCACCCACTCTGCAAGGATTCTCCGGAGTGTCAGTGAGGGGTTTTGTATAATGTAATCAGGGATGTAGTTCCAAATAATTGGGAGTATCCCTAACAGGAATCTTCACAGATGTGCACACGTTACATAGTATACCTTAAACACAGCTTGCATATATAGGTAGTTCCCCACAGAATAATAAACATGTGGAACACACAACTGCTGAAATGTGCGTTAATCACCCTTGCACTACCAGTGCGTGCTCTGAGAGGTAAGATATCACTGCCAGGATTAGAACACGCAACCATGTACACATTCATCACAATAACATACCACAAAGCTACCTGAGATGCACCAATGGCAGTCGTGTATACTGACAGGATAAAACACAAAAGGTAGGAATGTGTTGATATAGGACAAACCGGCATGTACCCAATGAAAGGTGTATGGTATATACATATATACATACATATATATATATATATATATATATATATATATATATATATATATATATATATACATAATCATATGTAGAGAGAGAGAGGGAGAGAGAGAGAGAGAGAGAGAGAGAGAGAGATGTCGATATATGGGGATATACATATATATGTAGATATATAGATAGGTTAACAACATCTACATAACCATGGAGGTACATATAAATGGGATACCTACCACATACCGACTGCTTTACATACTGACACATGTAACCCCATGGCTTACGGTCTGAAAGAACACAGTACCGAAACACCAGTTGCGTGAGGTGTAAACTCACGATGTTAATGGACAGTCAGTGCTTCTGGTGTTGTGGTTCGGGTAGGTTACTGTGTTTAAGTGTGTTTCTTAGGGCTGTAGTATGTGTAAGTGTGTGTTCTGTGTGTTGTTTGTGTTCTTGGGTGACTGTAACGTGTGGTTGTAGGTTAGCTTTGTGCGTCTGTTTGCACATCCTAGCGTGTAGAATATTAAAGTAGGGGGTGGTGTGGGGGTATGGACACCTACATGGGTCGTGTAGGGGGGCATGGCCACCTGCTCATATGTAGTGTAGGATGGTTTGTTTGGATGTGTTGGGTAGCAGTGTGTCTGTGTGTGCATGTGTGTGTTCCATGTTCGTGTTACCTTCATGAGTTACTGTTGATGTCGGTAATCTGGGGTATGGGAGTCTGGTCCCGGTACTGTGTGCGTCGGAACACTGTGGTTTCAGGATTCTGTAGGTCTCCCGTATACAGCAATTGAAGTGTTCATATATGTGTATAACATGTACCATAGCAATCACACATTCCGCCACTACCAACCTTTATGAACAAAGGATATGGAGAGTATATGCCTATACTCTGTTACAAATATGTGCTATGGACATGAGCCAGTGATTGTGTTACCACCTGTCCCACTTTGCGAGGATGGGCAGTTGTGTCCTGACCAAATATATTAAACGTGGCAAATGTCCTGGAATTGTAGGACATAATTATGTCCCATATGTACTGTAATAGTTGCATACAATAGTTATTTCTGTATCTAAAATACCTACATGTTACAGGAAACAGGATAAGCAACTAAACTGCTACAAGAATAAGCTTATAACTAGGCAAGGAAAGTTCTATCCCTTGTAATGACCGTGAGTTTGTGTCAGCCTGTAAAATCAGATGTGTGTCCCGAAATGGTCCCACTATGTCCATATGAAAAGGTGGCAACCCTAGCCAAAGAGGGTCAGTCACTAACACAACTATGATGACTGCAAATACCTATGACAGAAATACACAGCTATCATGTAGCAACACGTTATTACATTCAGATGTATTACCGAAGGGATTCAAGGACTAACCTCACCTGCATGCTATACAAGAACCACATAACAGCGCCTTAATGAATTAGCCTGCAATTACCATTGTATTAGTCCACAAAAGGATAGGTGTTCAAATAGGGAAGGAACCCTCACGCACATAGCGATTAAGTATAAAAGCAGTTCCTACACACCTGCATCTGCTAAGCACACCCACCAACATCACCCCAACACCCAAACATATTGCAATACAAACTGTAATAACATCACAAATCATTCACACACTGTGCAACATCTGCAGAAGCCTTAACATACCTTGTCAGAGACACACTAGCATGGCCCTATGTAAAATAGTTGATGTTATACAATGGAACAGCTGCTGATGTAATAGGGTTTGTTTGCACTAATCTCATTTCAGAGGGTTGTGCGTACACCGGGATGTGTTAGCAATTAGAGAGTAACAGCACAGTATGCTACACTTGTACACCAAATCAAGGATGTCTGGTGAACACACTGTACACCACATAACAGTTCATGCATAGCCATACGGCCTTGAGCTGGCCAAACATCCTTGCCAGACTTAAACATCTGCAGAAGTATCAGGTACAAACAAACCCTACATATGTAGCACTGTTCCGAAATATAACAGCTGTACTCACATGCAGAACTAAATCATCTAGCCATTACACACAGTCCACGGGAGTCAAGAAGCTAATATATTTCTGTGTGTCTCCATATAGCTGTTGAAATATAGAGCAATAACACATCTAGGCTATCTCCCTCGAAAGTAAGGAAAATGGACAACACCCAAAAGGAGTACTCACTTATACACCACTGTTGCCATGGTATTGGCTAATGGAGTAGCTGCACAGCTGATGTGCCTCTAATTAACTACTTTGGAACAGCAATTGGTGGACAGGATACCACATGTTAACAATATGCAACTAGAAAAGGATGTGTTATCACACATTCAAACTCATCCGTATATACCAGTGGAACGTTACAAAGAACATTGAAACACAAACTGAAAAGGATTGAATCAACAGTTAACGACACCTCGGGTTACTAATATGGAATGTAGAACAGTCAGTATGTCTGTGTATGTAGTACTTTTCTGTAGCATTTAAAGTGCACGCAATCCATATAGTGGAAATAGTTGTCTTGTAGTGATGTATTGTTGAGCATAGTAATGCTTGTAGCATTTGTGTGTACTGCTGTAGTTCACAAGGCAAACACCGCATACACCACAAGGGATGCTATATAAGGGCTTTGAACAAAAATACTCCTCACCAGCTGATGTCAGTGGCAGGGCTGGTCCAACAAGTATGTGCTATAACAGGGGATAGTATATGTTGATATATTTTAACTGTAGCCATATGTATGGGTGTATTACAGAGAATAACATGTGGAAGGTTGGGCCACTGTGCAAGTATGATTTGCATTGTGGGATATTGTGCCAATAACTGTGTAATGTACAGTATTGTAGGCAGATATGTATTACAAGTTACATAGAATTACTGTAATGTTAGGCAAACATTAGTTATGTTAATTGGCATTTACAGTACACAATTACAGGATACATATGTCTTTTAGTGAGCTGACAGTTTATCAGCATGATAGCAAAGTAAAATGGAAGAGCTATTTAACTATCCATGCACATAAGATATGTAATATGTGCAAAGGTAGGTACTAGGCTCTCTTACCAAGGGTATCTGTAAGCTTAGCTAGCATGTGTTGGCTTTTGCCACCCACATAGGTTTGTTCCCTGTGCCTCTGAATGGCAGAGCCAATAGTTCCCTGTGCCTCTGTCTAGCAGAGTCACTGCAGTGATCCCCAGGGTACATGTCTGTCTCCCATCCACACATCAAGGTTTCCCTTGATGAGTGCTCATGAGGGGCCCTGCCTGATGTTCATTGGAATCATGTTTCAATGTATAGGGAGTGTCCGGGTCAGGAATCTATCCATCCAGCACGTCCTACTCATTGTTGTGGTTAGGTGTATATCCCCAGAGCATGTGGCTCTCAGGGGCTTCTATTTAGGTGGAGCATATCCAGCAATACAGGGTTGGACATGGGCCTTGTATGTCAAGCAGAGATCACCTGTGAGTATGCGATATGCAACTGAGTACAGCTGGAGTTTCATAGGTTGGGCTGCATAGGTCATCTGTTTGACGTCAGTAATCCTCTTGATGTGGTACTGGTGTGGTCTTCCAAACTTTTGCAGTTGTCTTGTAAGGTATATCCCAAATGGGGTGTTGTATCCATTAATGGGTCTAATATGACATGTGTAGAATCACAATGGCCCCTCTGATCTGGATGCAAACCCATTAGAGATTGGGGGGCCATGTAGAAGGATATTCTAACCACCTTTTCATTATGGGTATCGAAGGAGAGATTGCTATCTACTGGGGTTCCCGGATCCCGTATTACCTTTTCTGTATGTAAGGAACTAGCATCTATGTGGTAGTCCACGGGTAATTAGTTATATCCAAAGGGGATGACTATGCACTTTTAGGCATTCAGCTTGACGCCATGATATTAACATCAGGCATCCATCTCAGTGTGACCCTTCCAGAGGGTGCCTGTAACAGCTGGGGAAATAATTAGGTCCCCTAGTTTGCAGTCATTTGCAAACCCTTTCAGCCAAAGCCCTCCTGTGCTTGTCTGTACGTCAGAGAAGTATATACTGAACATGAGGGTTCCTAGGACTGAGCCCTGGGGGACGCCAGTTGTAACTGGTATACAGTCGGACCTAGGGTATGCAACTCCCACTGTGTGGGTTCTGTCCATGAGCCACTTTACAAACCATCACATGACATAGGGGTTAATGTTCAGACAGATGGGTATGTTGATAATACCAGAAGGAGGAATGGTGTTGAAAGCCTATGAGAGATCTAGGTAGGCTGTGTGGACCTCCTTACCCTCATCTAATGCCTTGGTAACTGTCTCTAAGAAGTCCACCAGGTTTAGGAGGCATGGTCCAGCCTTAACAATGCCAAACAGGGAGGGGTCAAAGGTTTGGAGGTACCCAATGTCTCTGTGACAGAAATCCATGATGTGCACCATAGCCTTGCAGACCAGGCTAGTCAGGCCTATACAGAAATAGGTCCCGTGGTCCATTGTGGTACCACCTTTGTGGAGCGGGATAACTGTTGCTGTGCACCATTCAGGGGGCACTATGCCCGATGTGAGGCTATTATTAAACATGGTGCGAAGGTGGGGAGACAGTACGATCTGAAGTTCATGTGAAATGCAGCCTGGGATGTTGTCCAGTCCCATGGATGCTGTGATATTGCCTTTAGAGTGTGCAGCTTTGAGTGGGATCTGCCAGGATGTTGCCAATATCAATTGTTTCTGTAAAGTTCGCGCCTTTGTGCTGTAACTCAGAGCAGACCTGATTGTTGACATTGAGATATGTGACATAGCTATAGAATGCTTTGTGGTTGTTGTTGGTATTAGTTGTGTTATAGTTTTTGTAGCTAGCTTTGGAGAATCTTATAAAGGATCTCACCTTCTTACTGAGGCCGGCCAGGGATCTCCTCCACGCATGGTATTGTACTCTCGCTTGCAACAGTGTCTTCCTCCTGTAGTCCAATATGTTTATGGCAGGGGACCACCAGAATGGTTTAGTTAATTAGGAGTATAGCATCCTGGTTCTGTTTGGGATAGCACAAGCCATGCACTCCTGTAAGTACTTATAGAGTGCATTTGTGTAGGATTCAGCAGTTGTAATAGTACTGTCCATCTGCATGGGTGTCATGAAGTCCACCACATCTGTCTTAAGAAGCATGTAGTTGGCCTTGTAGACATATTATACTGTGGTTCCCTTAATGGGGGGTAGGTGCAGGATGTGGATATCAATGATGTTCAGCACATGGTCTGATCGGACCAATGAGGAGTTGGCTTTACCTGTGGAGCACCAGTCACTCATGTTGGTAATGACTAGGTCTAGGATATTGTTGCCCCTGGTCGGTGTGTGGATATGTTGAGTCAGGGCATTGGTGTTTATGAATTCCAGAAACCATTGAGCTAATATGTTGGTACATGAGTAGTTTTCTCAGTTAATGGTGAGGTAGATTCAGTGAGACTTATGTGATGAGTGTGGTGTTGTGCGAATGTGTACCTTCTCCACATGACAGTCAGGGTCAGTCTTGGTTGGAGAGACCTTTACCTCCAGTTTGGCTAGATGAGTGCACCTTTCACAGGTTGTAGTGCTGGGTGGTAGGTGGAGAGGCTTGTCTGTGTACATGAGGCAATGTGTACATTGCCTCAAGATTCCCATATTCATCAGATAGACAGGTGAGAACACTGGCAGTTGACTCTTGGACATGCCTGAATATAGAACTACATTCACCTAAATAAGTGAGGAAAGTGAATACAAGAGCTACATTAGTCTATGCAAGTGAGAAAAGTATGTATCCAACCTGTTCACCCTTACCTGTAGGTAATGAGGAAGATTGAGTGCTATAGTAATTATTAGCTCACATAGTGCTTACAAGTCCTGAACAAGTGCTTAGCATGAATAAGCAATCCAGACAGGGTCTTGGATAATATAAACACATGGCTCCCTCCCCCCCAACAGGTACACAAGCATATATCCATGTACACCACAGGGCTCCTGTACCCACAACTATGCAGGTACAAGCTGCACTCAGTCTGCATGGGACCTGCCCACATCACAGGTTGTATTATACACGTATGGCAAAACAAGATGATCTCCATGTACACATCATGTAAAACATAGCTCTATGTCAGGTTGTGTACACACTGAGTGGTGCACACCAACAGGTATCACAACCTACAAAGGGGGAGACACCACTGATAATGAGAAGTACTTTACTACTACCCTGCTGAGTCTGGTCTGGAAGGCCATGAACCATGATCACTTAAGTGATGTCAGCAGTACAGATGTAGATGACAGTATGGTTGATGTCACACTGCATATCTTAACCTTGCCAGGTCATAGGACATCATCACCCATACTGTGTACCACCTACACTCGGTATACTAGATGTACATTCCTATGTCACAGGAGTGTTTTGCAACAGTATTGCTGGCAGAACCAACACTACAGAAGGTGTCTGAATAATATATGATCATCACACCAGTGGCAGCTACAGTATGTCAGGGTTAATGAATTTTATTCCCCCTCATTGTAGTCCATACCTCACAGACAAACAGAAGGCATCTGCCTATTGAATTATGTGAATGACTATGATCTAGGAGCAATCGCTGACTCGCATTGTCACCCCTATGCTAATAACCCTGTACCCATGAACTACCACCTAGGCAGCGGTCAACATAATGGACACTTGTGTATGAGGGATACAGCTGGGCAGTTGTCTTTCCTGTGATAGCTACGTCACCACACCTGTCAGGTAGTCATATGTGGCAACCCTAATAATGATAGGGTGTCATTCATGAATATAGAGATCATTGTCCAGCCATACAGAACACTCAAGTGACCCATATCAGATCACATATTTACTTTAAGGGGTATTGGCCATGTGCAGATGGCCTACACCAGCCTTCCCATTCCCCATCTCCACTATGTAGCATGATGCATACCCTGAATAAATCCATGTCCAACCCAGTGATGTTGGACATGCTACATGTACTCATCCTGATTTCGAACACATAATTCATGGACATCCACCTACCACATGCTGGACAGATCCTTGTCCCATACACTTGACATAGTCCTGCCATACTATGCATTCCTGTCCATCAAAGCTGCACATCGCTCCCCTTTCAGACATGGTGTGATGACCACATCGTAACACATTGTATATGTATCATTAACGCTATGGATCAGTAATGTGGCACTGCTCCACCTGGCCACACAGACCCGCCTGTCTGATACTGCCAGGTAACCATTCATCCTAGATTCATACATGGCCCATGGCATATAGCCCACTAGTTGACTTTGACTGTACATGCTATAGTTGATATCCATCCCTGCAAATACCATCTGGCTAGCCAGTGTCCCATGTGTATCACATGTGCAACACAGGTGATACATGGCAGGATGTTGAATCTCTGTACAGTGCCATGTAGATGTATATGGAAGAACACATACATGTAAAACCTTATGTGAGCATGTCTGCAGGGTCACAGGTCATGTCTGTTAAGGCAGTGTAAGTCCTTATATGTGACATATACACTGCATCAAAGCCAACTGCATTAATGTGGACACATCCAGCCATCTGCTGAAAGGTAGGAACACCAGTACAGGCAAACAGACATGCCTACATCAAGACAGCAACCACATGGAGTTTGAGCAATGTAATCAGATGACACACACACATATATGGTGATAATATCCACTCAACATTGAGTGTCACATGTGTGTGACACAAACACATCAGTGTCATGAAGGTTTGCAAATATAACTATTTAAACCGAATTAATGTGATACACATGTATGTTCAGGTGTGGCTCTGTATGTCTCTGTGAGTTACTGTGACCTGTCTACATCATTATGTCTTCCAGGTATGCTGCGTGCAAGGCTTCCCCCTTTTACACGCTTGGAGGATGAGGCCCTCATCCCATACCTACTCGACAATCACAATATCATGTTCAGCCATGTGCCACAGGATGTACAGCAGTGGGATGCCCTGTGGATGGAACTTCGCAGGAGGGTTAATGATGTGGTGGCCACAGCCACACATACCAGCATGTGTGCAGACACTGTACAGACCTCATTAGATGGGCGAAACAGTGTGCGAATGCAGTCGCCAGGGAACAAGGTGCAACAGGTGGTGAACCACCAACCCAGCCCCCACTCACACATACCAAGGAGCTACTGGCCAACCTGGGGACACCTGCAGAACCACATCCACAAGCCTTAGCTGATATTGTGGACGTGGGTGTCTCTCAACCACTGAGCCTGGAGTTGCCTGGTAAGTCAGTACTGCACCTATAACAACTACATTCCATATAGTCGCATGTGTTACTGTACAATATGTAATGTAACATCATATGCAAGGCATGTATACACACATGCCGCATACTATAGTATGCTACCCTGTGTATGCACACATGTGCATACACCATAGTATAGTCTAATGTACTGTTGCATGTGTTATGCACATTGCACCCTCTAGCCTTTATACAGGGGTGGATTATGCTCACACTGCTGTGTTGTTCCTATTTAGGTACCTCTGGTGTTCCACTGTGACAGCAGCCCATTGCAGATGAGAGTGTTATTTTATATCAGGAACTGTAATGCACAAATCTATCTGCCATGTGGCCATTCACAACATGTGCACATAATGTATGGTTCTGTAACAATATACAGGTCAGACCTGCAATGCATCACAATGACTACCCATGTGCAACATTTGCAAACTATGTGAATCATCTCACCGATATGATTCCTCACAAACTTTATTGCCAGATGTGTTGACAGCTGTGCATACAATGGTGGAAGTGCTGTTCACTTTAGGGACATACTACAGATCTGATCTACACATGTGGTGAATACAAACAATACTACACAGTGGGCTGGAGTATGGCCAGCACACAGGTTTCACTGGTGTGGATCATAGCCCTGGTATGAATGTCACACAATGTGATGTGCTATATTGACATGTCCATAACATCTATTGGCCTGACTGCTACTCTGCCTACCTAACCTGAAAACATATCCCACATACCACCCTTTATCTGCATAACCCTGTTGTCAGTGGAGCATATATGTCATATGGGACAACACAGATGTGAAATAGATGCCCATCACAATAATTTGGACAACACATGTACACACATGGCCATGGAGGATGGCCAGAGACATAGAGCAACACACACAGTAGACGTGTTGTGCTTGTGTGTACATCCTGTCGTACATTGGCTACACATGGTTCAACCATGGCCTTTGTATAATGGTCATAATGTAGATGTGGAACACTAGACATCCTACAGGCCTGTGCACATCTTGTGTAGGCGTAACATCAATCCACCACATAAGATGTGTTGAACATCTTGAGCATATTGCAACATGACAGCAGTCACCTGTACAGTATCCACATCAGGCCACAGATACAGTACATTCCTGATGCTGGTGTTGGACATAATTGCCATACTAGCTCCTTGTGTGTGTGTGTGTGTGTGTGTGTGTGTGTGTGTGTGTGTGTGTGTGTGTGTGTGTGTGGTACACAGATGTCATGTGGGACATGGTGTACCGTCGTGTTCGCCATGTCTGGCCATAGTTTCCAGGCTGCAGCAATATGGTTGCAGATGTGCAGGGGTGTCATCTGTATACCCATCAGTGACCTGTGTCATAACTTCCACATCATGATTTAGTGTGTATACACCTCAGCGACATGGGTCACATTCCACAGTATATATGTATTGCATCTGAACACAGCCATGACTATGAACCCTGTCTGTAACTCACATTGTATAGCACTAAAGATGCCTCATGATTCCCTGCAATGGAAATGCACATCAGCTAAATCTGCAGTATATCTGTAGGGCGGACAATCAATAATGAATTGGTACACCATTGCCCACTGTATATTTGACAGGGCACCATTGTGTTAAAAATGTATGCATGTCATTGCACATGTCAGCAGATCACATGTCATACTACATGTGATTATCAAGGTAATATGCCACACATCAGGCCGATGTACTGTTAACCTGTGCTAGTCCACATGTAACACAGGGATGTATGCTAACCCCTACTATGATTGTGTAATTTGCATGCCGTCTGCTATGACCCATGCATGTGGTTGTGTGCAACCTAGGGATGTATGACAACTACCACTATTATTGTCTGCACTGCATGCCGTCTGCCGTATCACATACAGGGGTCATGGCTTCTGTCATATCACATGCATGTGTGTATGTGTGTGTGTGTCTATTGTATAGATTGTAATGTACAGTTCTTGTCTTCCCTCACAGGTGATGTAGGTGCATTGCCCTCCTGCGGTACATCTGATGTTAGTGTCCCCACAGACTCTAGCAGTGATGATGAACATATGATTGGGACACAGGCAGAGTTGTTAGGAGCTGAAACTGTGCCACTGGTTGCCATTCCATCTATATCCCCTCATCCCCACACACAGATCCCATACCTGCACTTACCCCATCACCAGTGGCCATAGAGGAAGGACAGTTGGCACGTGGTAGCTTGGAACAGGAAAGTGTGGGGGCTATGGAAGGTGTGTCTGTACACCATGGTATCAGCCAAACTACTGGTGGTGCCCCACAAAGGCACGTGGCCAGTGCTGCTCGTAGGAGGACCTCTGGCCAACATGCTCCTGCATGACAGAGTGCAGCAGCTGGTGTCACCAGATACATGTTTCAGGCTGTAATGGAGGCACAGGCATGCGCTAAATGGTGCAACAGAGAAGATCAGAGGCTACAGAGGGATGATGTCCGTTCTTTAAACAACAGCATCCAGGCAATGGTAAATGCTCAACAGTAGATTGCTGATGCTTTGCATAGTTGAGTGACATGGTTGGAGTCCTTGACCGTGGCATGACAATCTGCAAGCGTGAGCTGTCTGTGTTGGAACATCTGGTAGGAGTGAGGCATCGGGCACGTGGATGTAGGCCTGCTACATCACTTGTGTCAGGTCTCTGTGTACGAGCTACCTCACATGCCCGCTCCCATAGTGGTGGTAGCAGCAGCAGTGCATCTGGTGCTGTGCTGTCCACACCACGACACAGCAGGCCACGTGCACATGGCCTGTGATGGTCCAAACAGGGACACAGTTCCAGTGGACAAGTGACATCAGACAGTATCCGATCTGTACCTCTCTCTGGTAGTGCCCATGCAACCCCTGGCAGGCACAGGTCACATGTCTGTGGCCGGACACCGTGAACTGTAAAACCTTGCCTGTACAGTCTGCAGCTGTCAATAATACCCCTGTGTAGGCCAGACACAAATGTGTGCATACATGTACGCACACACTGGACACATATGTAGGGCACTGCAGTACACAAATCCATAACATCCACACACGCCCAATTAGATCAAAGACCCAAACCCACACACATGATGTCATCCAATGGTGCAGCCTAGGCCTCTGGCAAGCATTAACACCTTGTGCATCTGATGATGCCTGTGCCACATCCCTGACATCCACAACATCAGTGCAGGGACATGCTCATATGGTCTGATGCACAGGGTTAACAGACTAGGATGAGATGTGTACTTTACAAATGTTGAGGGCTGTTGACAGGCAGCAGATATACCATGTAGTACAGGTCTACAATACTGTTAACAGTATGTGCCTTGTGTAACAACAGTGCAACCTAGGCCTCCGGTAAACATTAACACCTTGTGCATATGATGATGCCTGTGCCGCATCCCTGACATCCACAACATCAGTGCAGTTACATGCTCATATGGTCTGATGCACAGGGTGAACAGACTAGGGTGATATGTATAGTTTACAAATGTTGAGGACTGTTGACAGGCAGCAGATATACCATGTAGTACAGGTGTACAATACTGTTAACAGTATATGTCGTGTGTAACAACAGTGCAACCAAGGCCTCCAGCAAACATTAATACCCTGTGCATATGATGATGATGATGCCTGTGCCGCATCCCTAACATCCACACCATCAGTGCAGTGACATGCTCATATGGTCTGATGCACAGGGTGAACAGACTAGGGTGATATGTGTAGTTTACAAATGTTGAGGACTGTTGACAGGCAGCAGATACACCATGTAGTGCAGGTGTACAATACTGTTAACAGTATGTGTCTTGTGTAACAAAAGTAAATGCATGTTGGCCATGATGTTCTGCTGTCCTTCTTCTGGTCTAATTGCACGTGCTGGTGGATGTCAGTGTTAACAGTTAAGTGTCCCATATGTCCATGTGGAGTACTCACAGGTATGTATGAAAATACCAGCATGCACCGTGTAGCTGCCACATACCAGTGAGAATGTCCCACATTACAAACACGTCTACTGTTCCAAGAGTATGATAGCTGTGTATTATGCTACTGTGGCCACAGATGTGACAAACATAAAGGGTGACATCACAGATACAGTTAAATGGAGTGTTGAGGTAAGAGAGTGGTCTAGCTTATTACAAGGGTAGATGCCAGTGGGAAGTGTGATGCCTCATTGGGAATCAGTAAGACACATTCCCAAGACAGGATGCCAACACACAACTGCACCCACACACTCAGGTATTGACACACATGTATTCAGTGACACAGTAACACACACACACACACTCACGGCTTCACCAACACAGTAACACACACTCACACACAGTTGCTACTGGTGGGATGAGGACCCCCGCCTATGTGTAAATCATCATTACAGTACTGTGCACCTACATGATGCACCACAGAGAATACACATGTACAGGTAGTCAGTAAGGCTTAAGATCGAGGACATCAACACGGATAGTAGAATGCATCACCTAGATTGTGGGAGGGGTCTTATCAGTTCAGTATGGTAACATACATCCTCACCCCAGGGACCAGTCAGCCCTACATACACACACTGTGGCATTCCGTAATTAATACACCTATGTCATGCACATACAGATACCTCACATGTGTGAGATACAAGCCCCTGCCTATGTCCTGCTTTCTACATTGCAGTCTGTACAGATGTGTACACTAGTGTACCGGAGAGTAACAGTTGAGATATATTCCCCACAATATATGACATATATGGACACACACGCAACCACAGATGCCAGTACTGTGAATCTCAGACCTGCCTAGCTCATGTTTTGTATGTCAGACATACGTACATGAGCTAGGCAGGTCTGAGATTCACAGTACAATACAGCACGCATTACAAACTGTACTGACACTTCCTGTGGCAACAGTGCTGATATATGCACTAGGTACATCATATCTATTAACAGGTGTCTAGTGATTTACCTTCGCTGTCACCCTGACTGCTGTCTAAGTTGTGTGCTATGTCCTTCAGTTAAATAAACCATTGCTTATCAGTTACACAGGGTATTGTAGGACCACTTGGGACACACCTATGAGCTCTCCCCAGCAAACATCCATCTGCAAAGATGCCCCACCATTTAGTTATTTCAACACATCTGTCCATACCTGTGGTACATCTTTATGTACATTCAGCATATCACCATATACAGTTGGCAATGTTGAGGCTGCATTGCAGCTGCATGATGTACTAGGATACACACCACCTGCATACATCAGCTACTGCACATGCATGTTATCTGAACACACAACACTATGTGTACAGGTGTGCAGGTCCTACAATCCTAACATTTGGTCATGTTTGTAGGCATTGCAATTGGTGAATATGTGTAATGACATACATGACACATGGGCTGTTGTATGATATGATGGGTGACCAGTACAGAGGGGATGTTACCTCTGTCACCATTGATATCACACCTTATGTACTGTTAGATTTCAGCAGCCATGGACCTACATTCCATGTGCATGTGTGTAAGGGCTGTAGCCACCTGTTTGCACAAAAGACTACAACAGCTATGCTATTTACCGGTATGTTATTATTGTGTGGAATGTACATACCCAGGGCAAGTACATGTATGTCATATACATAAATGCGGGTGTATACTGGTGTACAGCAACAGTCATCTGCTAATGCTGGAAAGTACTGAGGGCCCCTGTTATGTGTAAAGCAGACCTAGTCACAGACAGTGGTATCATTGCATTGTATAACACATGATGCATCTGTGTCAGTACATGTGTACTCTCTACAGTTGATGTAGAGCTTAGTACAGTACACAGGTCAAGGGTTACATGGTGGTGTACTCTTCTATGTCATACAACATGTATGGTTGCATGCTGTTGGTCCGAGGGCATGGTGGTGTCTGCAGTTTACATCCTAAAATGCAGCATGTGACACTGTGTCATGCACATGGCTCATCTGTGATGCCTTTCATGGGGGGACTGGTCAGTACATGTGAGTGGCTTTTATGTATGTGGGTACACCACCTTGAGTGGTCTGTACCTGTGTTATGGCCCACATGTCTGTTTCTGAGGTATGTGGTGGTAGTGCTAGGTTCCGAGGTATATGGTGGAAGTGCTATTGTGCACTACAGAGACATCAGCCAGGTGTTCCTCACTGCACAGATGTCAGTACTCCCCATTGTTGGATGTACAGTGACCAGCTGTGAATATGGACACTACACATCTAGCACTGATTAGCATAAGAAAACAATGCAGTTGTCCTGTAGGTGTATGGGAGTTAACATGGGTTTAGGACATTTGCCTTGGAATGGCACTGTGTGAGTGAATGTGACTTGGGTAATATCCACACTCCCTTGTATCATGGATGCATGTGATATGTGACAAAGGCCTGCCTACTGTCAGCCATGTCATCCCAGAATGACAGCTGATGTTGTGTAAAAGACCAGTGTCAAATATATGTGAAGCAGCGTTCCCGCTAACAATGACAACTACTAACAACAGAGCCCATTACAATGTGTTCTTTACGTCTACCTGTAATAGCTTGGCCATGAGGCC
>NC_056746.1:691334081-691341581 GCF_019279795.1 Protopterus annectens
GTGTACAATACTGTTAACAGTATGTGTCTTGTGTAACAAAAGTAGATGCATGTTGGTCATGATGTTCTGCTGTCCTTCTTCAGGTCTAATTGCACGTGCCGGTGGATGTCAGTGTTAACAGTTAAGTGTCCCATATGTCAATGTGGAGTACTCACAGGTATGTATGAAAATACCAGCATGCACCGTGTAGCTGCCACATACCAGTGAGAATGTCCCACATTACAAACACGTCTACTGTTCCAAGAGTATGATAGCTGTGTATTATGCTACTGTGGCCACAGATGTGACAAACATAAAGGGTGACATCACAGGTACAGTTAAATGGAGTGTTGAGGTAAGAGAGTGGTCTAGCTGATTACAAGGGTAGATGCCAGTGGGAAGTGTGATACCTCATTGGGAATCAGTAAGACACATTCCCAAGACAGGATGCCAACACACAACTGCACCCACACACTCAGGTATTAACACACATGTATTCAGTGACACAGTAACACACACACACACACACACACACACACACACACACTCACGGCTTCACCAACACAGTAACACACACTCGCACACAGTTGCTACTGGTGGGATGAGGACCCCTGTCTATGTGTAAATCATCATTACAGTACTGTGCACCTACATGATGCACCACAGAGAATACACATGTACAGGTAGTCAGTAAGGCTTAAGATCGAGGACATCAACACGGATAGTAGAATGCATCACCTAGATTGTGGGAGGGGTCTTATCAGTTCAGTATGGTAACATACATCCTCACCCCAGGGACCAGTCAGCCCTACATACACACACTGTGGCATTCCGTAATTAATACACCTGTGTCATGCACATACAGATGCCTCACATGTGTGAGATACAAGCCCCTGCCTATGTCCTGCTTTCTACACTGCAGTCTGTACAGATGTGTACACTAGTGTACAGGAGAGTGAGTAACAGTTGAGATATATTCCCCACAATATATGACATATATAGACACACACGCAACCACAGATGCCAGTACTGTGAATTTCAGACCTGCCTAGCTCATGTTATGTATGTCAGACATACGTACATGAGCTAGGCAGGTCTGAGATTCACAGTACAATACAGCACGCGTTACAAACTGTACTGGCACTTCCTGTGGCAACAGAGCTGATATATGCACTAGGGACGTCATATCTATTAACAGGTGTCTAGTGATTTACCTTCACTGTCACCCTGACCGCTGTCTAGGTTGTGTGTTATGTCCTTCAGTTAAAGAAACCATCGCTTATCAGTTACACAGGGTATTGTAGGACCACTTGGGACACACCTATGAGCTCTCCACAGCAAACATCCATCTGCAAAGATGCCCCACCATTTAGTTATTTCAACTCATCTGTCCATACCTGTGGTACATCTTTCTGTACATTCAGCATATCACCATATACAGTTGGCAATGTTGAGGCTGCATTGCAGCTGCATGATGTACTAGGATACACACCACCTGCATACATCAGCTACTGCACATGCATGTTATCTGAACACACAACACTACATGTACAGGTGTGCAGGTCCTACAATCCTAACATTTGGTCATGTTTGTAGGCATTGCAATTGGTGGATATGTATAATGACATACATGACACATGGGCTGCTGTATGATATGATGGGTGACCAGTACAGAGGGGATGTTACCTCTGTCACCATTGATATCACACCTTATGTACTGTTAGATTTCAGCAGCCATGGACCTACATTCCATGTGCATGTGTGTAAGGGCTGTAGCCACCTGTTTGCACAAAAGACTACAACAGCTATGCTATTTACCGGTATGTTGTGTGTGTGGAATGTACATACCCAGGGCAAGTACATGTATGTCATATACATAAATGTGGGTGTATACTGGTGTACAGCAACAGTCATCTGCTAATGGTGGAAAGTACTGAGGGCCCCTGTTATGTGTAAAGCTGACCTAGTCACAGACAGTGGTAACATTGCATTGTATAACACATGATGCATCTGTGTCAGTACATGTGTACTCTCTGCAGTTGATGTAGAGCTTAGTACAGTACACAGGTCAAGGGTTACATGGTGGTGTACTCTTCTATGTCATACAACATGTATGGTTGCATGTTGTTGGTCCGAGGGCATGGTGGTGTCTGCAGTTTACATCCTAGAATGCAGCATGTGACACTGTGTCATGCACATGGCTCATCTGTGATGCCTTTCGTGGGGGGACCGGTCAGTACATGTGAGTGGCCTTTATGTATGTGGGTACACCACCTTGAGCGGTCTGTACCTGTGTTATGGCCCACATGCCTGGTTTTGAGGTATATGGTGGTAGTGCTAGGTTCTGAGGTATATGGTGGAAGTGCTATTGTGCACTACAGAGACATCAGCCAGGTGTTCCTCACTGCACAGATGTCAGTACTCCCCATTGTTGGATGTACAGTGACCAGCTGTGAATATGGACACTACACATCTAGCACTGATTAGCATAAGAAAACAATACAGTTGTCCTGTAGGTGTATGGGAGTTAACATGGGTTTAGGACATTTGCCTTGGAATGGCACTGTGTGAGTGAATGAGACTTGGGTAATATCCACACTCCCTTGTATCATGGATGCATGTGATATGTGACAAAGGCCTGCCTACTGTCAGCCATGTCATCCCAGAATGACAGCTGATGTTGTGTAAAAGACCAGTGTCAAATATATGTGAAGCAGCGTTCCCGCTAACAATGACAACTACTAACAACAGAGCCCATTACAATGTGTTCTTTACGTCTACCTGTAATAGCTTGGCCATGAGGCCCTTCGTGTTTAGCATCAGAGTGCATCCCAGACAGCCCTGTGCTACTAGGAGTATGAGCATGCCCAGTATATCCTTATGTAGCTGGACACATAGTAGTGCATTCCGACCAGCCCTGTGCTACTGTGTGTGAGCATGCCCAGTGGCACCTTGTGTTGGTTATGTGCCTCTGTGTATGGGCATGGCCATTGTAACCCTGTATAGTGGTAGTAGTCATCCATTCCACAGATGGGCATACTCCAGGTCAGGATGGATTCCTACTTTAAACACACAGGTTCACAGGTATGTACATCTTAACTGCCAGCATCCCTGTTGATGTCCATATTCCCAGATAGTCATAATGACAGCCTTGACATGTGTAGTCTGTGTGGCGCAATTCATAAGTATGTAGTATTGTAATAGTAATCTGTAAATAGGCAGGTGTTCCGTACCCACCACTGGCGTGTGTGTGTATGTGTATGTCTGTCCCCGTTTGCTGGTGGATACTAAATTGCTTTTAGACTGCCCACACTGCATACATTTCTTATACCCACCGTTAGCAAGGCCGATGATGTCACCCATCTACAAATACACCTTTGGGAGTGCTGTGTCCCAATAATCTCGGTAGCGCATTCTGTAACTGTGTAATGCTATAGTGTAATAAAGTAGTTAGGTTGGCGTTCTAGTCCCACACTTGCCGTGTGTGTGTGTGTCCCCGTTTGCCTGAGGACTGAGTAATGCTTTTATACTGCTCACGCTCCATACATTTCTTATACCCACTGTTATCAAGGCCGATGATGTCGCCCATCTAGAAATACACCTCTGGGAGTGCTGTGTCCCAGTAATCTTGGTAGCGCATTCTGTAACTGCGTAATGCTGTAGTGTAGTAAAGTAGTTAGGTCAGTGTTCTAATCCCAGACATGCCAACTGTGTGTGTTTGCCTGCGTGAAACAAGTACAGTGCTTTGTAGTATTCACCATAGCGGGTGCCCTAAATGCGTGTTGCTGCATGTGATATGGTAGGTGTTTGTATACAGGACATGGCAAGTGTGTGTTTGTCTGTCAGAGCCTGTGTAGAGATGGCCATGATTGTCTTACCATTGGACATGTTTGGGAGTGGGTTTTTGTAGTTTTCCTATATAGTATCCGTCTTATGAGACATTGGCCACCTCACGAGGAGTACAGCTGTCAGTCAGCCATGGCACTGTGTTGGCAAGCCTTATCCATACATCTGGCAAAAGGGCTGGTGAACTAAGTATGCAGCCCTACTAGTACCTGGTATATGTCCCACACCCATGTGCCATGCGCATACAACCTTGCCTAGGATATCCCACTATGTTGCTAGTAACATGCACATTAAGGACAGATAGTAGGCATGGTGTGACTGCAGTGGCCTGCAGAGGACATGGCACCCTGTACAGTGGTACAATAGGCACATATATGCGGACATTGTGCCTTCACTATGTTCCACACTGAATGGCTGCAACATATGTGGTGCCATCATATGTGATCCACTAAGGTCAGACAATGCTGTGCACATGTGCCCTTTATGGACCCATGCCACTGACACCACGGTATACCTGTCCATTCTGTCCATGCAGGTGCAGGGCTGACCTGCTCACTATAAGCAGGTTTCACCACACCAGGCCAGTATTGGCATATCGGGGTATAACAGGCTGTGTACACTACATATGTCTGCCAAACCAGGTATACCTGTACATGTCACTGTACAGTATTGAGGGACATGCACATCCCAGGCAATGTCCATGTGAGGGACTACCAAACACAGACGTGGCATTCATTGCAAAGCTATGGCCCTACACATTGGTAACCAGGATGTCAGGGCAGATAATGCAGTACCCATCTGTGTGGGACATTGCAGACACTATATCCCTGCACTGCACACCATTGTCGGGTGACGTGATTTCAAGGATTACCCCTCACCCAGCCTTGTACAGCCGTCTTGCACAGCCAAACACTACACACCCATGGAGCAATGCATACCTGCATGACAGTACTGGCACCCTATGTCTCCATGTGGGTTGTGATGTTCCCAACCACAGTAACTCCCAGTATAAACCACATTGGCATACCAACAGTTGTCAAGCACTTTCACATGTCCTAGCCCATAGAACCACCAGATATCCCCTGTGGTGCATGTGGTCCTGTGTATTACTGCGGTGTGGCAAACTAAGTAGTTACATTGTGTATTTGCCGCCCTGACAAAGGTGTCAATGCATGTCCATTATAGTGTGGTTGTGGTGGCAACGGCATCCGTTCACATGGACTGACATGTGTGCCACACCTAATGTATGTCTACTATATCTGTTGCAGATGGCACTCACTCACCTACATACATGTTCTTACAGCACTGCAACATGTCGCCTCTGTGGCACATGTAGTTACATCATGCACATGTAATAGTAATGAGTAGTCAGGGGGTTGCCCCTGTACTATTCAGCAGGTAGCAGATGATGCTTATGGTTAAGTCTCCAAACCCTTCCCTGGTGTACATTGCCTATCCCGCACACACACTCTCTGGTGGATGTGAAGGTGTACACCTGCACAGCAACAGCATGTGTATTGTAACAGATGGAAATGGTCAGGTGATGGCCTCTGCATCTATTGCAGTACTCCTCTAGCTGATTGCATGTGGTACAGCTGTGATGGTGTTCCCATAGCCATCCGCATGATAAACACAGTACACTATCTAGGGAAACGTGTTATTATCTGGCCATGACAGTTGCTGTGAATGGTACCTGGATGTAATGTTCTGACATGGCATCGCTGATGATATCTGGATGTACCTCAATAGTTTTCCACAGTGGGAAATAGCCTAATGAAAGGAGGGTGATGTGCCACACAACTACAACATGTAAGTGTTGCTATGCTGCATTGAGACTACTGCCTGTTTAACATGTGTGGTAATGGCTATTCTGCATGTTAAAATACAGACATGACAGTACTCTGTTCATGAGGGAACCCCATCTGTAGGGCCATCTGTGAACAGGTCAGTGTGTGCAACCATTTGTTTCCTGTGTTACACACTGAACACACTTCTGTGCACAGTAGAATCATGGTGTGAGGATTGCAGACAGTATATGATGATAGGGATGTATTACTGCCATGACATCCCTGACTGGACATGTGTCATATGAGACAGTGGTATGACTGACACTGTGTGGGATTCCCAGTGACAAGCCAATGATGGGCAACTGTTCATAGCTGAGGTCACACGTCTACTACACATTGTACAGTTGCCATGCGGTATATATTCATGTGTTGTGCTCCCTCTTTAAATGTATACCATCTGTTGTGTTGGGTTGCTGGTGATATCTATGCATACTGCCGTAGGTAATCCTGTATGTTGTTGTCTATCACTTAGCCATATGTGGGTTTAAAGTGCAACACCATAGGCTGAATAGGTTGGTAGGTCCCGGCAGATCCTCCTGTCCCACTTCAGCTGACCATGGCACCGGGCACTAGCACATCTGGGGCCCAGCCATTAACATCAACCTCTGTTGGATCTGCATCACCTTCTGATGGTACCACCACTGATGATGGAGCATGTCCCCCTTGGGAGCGGGACCAGATAGATACATATCTGCTGTTGTGCGGTCCTGGACATGTTGCGTAGGTGGCTCCTTAAGGGGTTACAAAGCCAGATACGCCAGTTCAAGGGTGAAGTGTCACATTTACAGGGTGATGCTGCCTCTCCTGGACAGTCCCCAGCAATGCCTCCTTTGCAGCTGTGTAGGTGCAGTGGCAGTTGCCCATGGCTGAAGACCTCTGACCCACTGTTCCCATGAGCTTTTGAATGCTGAAGACCCATCCCTCCCCACATGTGTCATATACCAACCCTGTATGCTGTAATTTCTGTGCTCCTACCTATCCTCCACGGGAATACCTACACTCCTTCCCCAAAATCTGACCCTCACCTACAGACACATCAGGCCATTCGGCTCCTAGGACACCATCTGCCCTATACATAGCTGTCCATTACACACACGTGCCAACTGGACACATGAAACTTTTGTAATATGCATCATAACACACTACTGTTATCCTCACCACTGTCCCTCAGGTGCACGGTCCTGGTATGCACATCAGTCCTACATGGTCCAGGTACACATGAGGAGGACGACCCCATTGTACACAAAACACTACCGGTCCCTCGATGGTTACCCCATTTACCTTTATCATGATGATGATGTTGCACACAGCACATTGCAGGAGTACTGTCACACATAATGATTGGACAGGTACTGTTGTATTAATGTCCATTACATGCACAGAATGATGTATATAGCCAATGTGCAACTATTTGTGTGTATGACTGACACATGTCTGTCTGAGGGAGTCTTGTGATCACATAGAGCAACACCATTACATAATACAGGCATCGCTGGTGTTTCCCGTTTCATTGTTTGTAATGCTTTGTTGCCACATGGTATGTCCCTGATACATCTCTATATATGTATGTACCTATATGCTGGACATAAACACCTATATGCTGGACATAAACACTCACATGTACATCTACATGATGGAATACATTCCTATACTGTTGAATGACTGCACTGTATGATATCCTCTGGTTACAGCCTCTTACGCTTGATTAGCCTCTACATTGCTTGACCAATGCAATACTCGCATACTGGCAGCCAAACATGCTTACACCCTCAAGATCCCGCACTTGCTAATGCACCGGCATTGGTGCTTGCATCTGTCACTCACACTC
>NC_056746.1:691346581-691461169 GCF_019279795.1 Protopterus annectens
CTGCTTTACAGTGCCTTAAGCACCCCTATATCCGACTGCCACTATGCAAATGTGTAAGGTATATATTCCTGATAGTGCACGTGGGGAGATGTGCATCACAGTCAGGTGTTTAATCCCTCACAAGGTGGGGCAGGTGGTAACCCTACTTACATCTGCTTTAAAGTGCCTTAACCACCTATATCTGACTGCAGCTATGTAAATGTGTAAGGTATATGTTCCTGATAATGCACATGGGGAGACGTGCATCACGGCTGGGTGTTTAATCCTGGGTCATAGGTTCTGCAGGACCGGCTGGAGGCTGAGCAGTCTTGTGGACAACTACTGCTAATACAACTTGTGTCCAGATGTATACAGGACTGGACATCGTGTTGTGACACCAAGTCTAATGTTTAGAACAGATACATATCCCATGAGGGATATCCAAAAATTGTGGGGAACAATGACCTTCTTTGCTTTATGGCTGTAAGGTAGGGTTATACATGCAAGGGATACATAGTTTGCAATCCTGAGACTGCCTAGGGTGAGACTGCCTACTAGATTTGGGTAGGGGTCACTATGTGCAAATATGACCGCGTCTATTTAGCAGCCCAAGTATGGCTGGTTTTGGTGAACGTTCAGGAAGGGGGGGTGGTGTGTTGTGAAGGAGATGATGGGTATTCAATTATGTATCCAGGTGTGTTGGGGTTGGATGGCTCGGTTCAGGCCAGACCATTATGTGGGTATGTGCCGGTAATGTTTCTGTACATGTGCATTGCACATTTTAATGTTCACAGGTTTGTGGGATTGTATTGTGTTTGTGTTTATTTGTTCGTTGGTTATCTTCCTGATTTACCCACTGCTCCCTCATAGACCTCCAATTCACCTATTGTGCATCCAACCCAGTCTCCCCTTGGTGAATTATTACATTGCCCATCACCCCACACCCCCAAATTCCACAGACAACATTCATCCCTTCTCTAGTTGATGGCCCATGGCACAGTCAACAGAACACATTGTGTACACTACATATCTCTAGGACCAATAGGGTTGTGAGGTCTACACTAACATTTCAGATCATCCACATGCTGTACTTCATGCACATAGGTACTCGCAAATACTTATCTTTCATGACATGGCAGGTAGACCCGGGTAATACCCATTCATCTATGGGCCGTCCTTATGAGGATGACTTGGACCGTGAATGGGCAGATATTGGGCAAATGCTCTGACCATTGGTAGGGTTGCCACCTTTTCATATGACCTGGATGGGACATTTTCGTGGCACACATCTGTGTTTACAGGCCAACACATACCCACGGTCATTACAAAGGATAGTACTTTAGTTTCATGCCTACATATAAGCTTTTATTGTTGTAGTGGTGTAGTTGCTTATTCTGTTTCATTTACTTGCTTATTCTGTTTCTTGTAACATACAGGTATTTTATATATGGACATATGTACTGTATGGGACTATTACATAACATATGAGACATAATTATGTCCTACTATCGCAGGACATTTCACATTTATTATGATTTTGGTATGGACACACCTGCCTAGAGGGGGACTGTCCCTCACAATGTAGGACAGGTGGTAACCCAAACCATTGGGCTAGGCTTGGCAATTGGCATGCTAACACGATGCGTTTCACTTCCACTTGGTATAACTAGCAACACTACAATGGAATACGGGCACGGGGTTTTAAATATCTTTGTTCGAGGGACAGGGACTCAATATTCAGCTACGTGCCTCTGTATTTACTTCTTATTGTGGTGTTCGCAATGATATCTTGTATGCTTTGCATACATTTCAGTATCCACAGACACCGACAGGAGTGATTACTATTAGAGGCAGGCTGTACTAGTCAGTATTTTAGGTTGCGCATATGCAGCTGACATGTTCATGCCTCCGTGCAGCGCTTGGACATGCCCCTGCACTCGTACATGTTTCCTATGTGCTGGGCCATTACAGCAGCACGCCTTCATTAATATGCATGTGGTGCTGCTGCACCATCTCTATGCCACATGGTTGGCGCAAGGATGGCGTTAGCTTCATGAATCCTGGGGAGAGACAATGCAATTAACAATCAGACAAAATATAGCTAAATTTATAGAACACTTGGTCTTTTCAACAATACAAGCTGTTCACAGAAAAGATTACTTATCATATATCTATAAAATAACTAAAATGAAATTATATCATGCAGATAATCTGTGGGGCTACTATAAAACAATAAATAATCAAAAGCCAAATGACAATGACAAGAAATTCATATTTCCTCTCCACAAAACAAACATCTTTTTCATTGTAATGGACATTGTTCACATAGAAATTCATTCATAGGTCCTTTATAACACCACATAAAATGGATATAATGTTTAAACAAAATATAGGGTGTTGGCGACGTAAAGGGAACTTGAGAGCAGATTGGAGGTATATGTTTTATGACTGTCATTTACGTAAAACATTTTGGGATAAAGTTATTTTTTTTCTTGCAAATAGTTTTTAATGATCATTTCCATTTGTCTATATCTTTGATCTTGTTTAATGCTCCCATACACCAATGTGTTGCTAGAACAAAGTTTTCACTCTTATGTACATTACTGGCTATATCACACAAAACCTTCTTCTTTCGGCTTTTCCCAGTTAGGGGTCACCACAGCAGATCACCTGTCCACTCATGATTGGCAGTGGAGTTTTACAGTGTCGAGTTGCAAGCCCGGCACCCAAACTTCCACAGGAGGTGCACACATGCACGCACTCACACCTAGGGCCAATTTTTTAGTGTCCAATCCACCTAGATCATGTCATTGAGAGGAAACCGGAGCACCCGGAGGAAACCCACGTGACCACAGGGAGGACATGCAGACTCCACACAACAGGCACCCCAGCCGATGATAAAACCGGAGAACCTCTTGCTGTGAGGTGGCAACGCTAACCGCTGTACCACTGTGTCTGCCCTATATCATGCAAAACCATTACTACAAATTGGAAAACTGAGACATCATCCACTTTTAAAGAATACAGAAACATATTTTTGAATGTATTAAGAATGGAAATAAGAGCCATTAGAATGACAACAGAAAGAGCCACATCTTATTACAACTCATGGAAGAAAGTGAATGAAATAATCGAGATAGATGACTGTAATACCTAGTGAAATGAAGTTTTAAATGTAAAAATATGTAACATCCTTTAAACATAGACACCTTCATAAATAGTTTGTTTAGATTCTATACTTGATTGTATAGAGTTGTTAACCTGTGTAAATTATGTTTTATATTGCAAAGTTATGAAATTACATTCATTTTGTAAAATCAATAAAAACATTTAAGAAAAAAAAAAAGAAAAAATAAATGAATGCTCAATTTGATACAACTGTGTAAGTAACAAATAAATGTGCCAACTTTTAATGCTAGAATACCACACTGTTGGGATGCATATGTGCCACATGCCTCTCGCATCTTTGCCAATCTAGCTACATGACACATTCAGTGACTGGTCTGTGATGGCTGCTGAAAAAACATAACACAACAGAATACCATTAAGCATATCAATCCTGACTATAACCAGCTTTTAACTTTGACAAATAGTCTCTGTGACACTTACACATCTGTGGGGTGCCCCCAGTTCTACTTCCCTTGATCCAATGGTTAAGGGTATTCTTCTTCCTCATTCTGAGGTCTCTGAAGTTGTCCCTACATTGTTCACCATTGTGAGGGATACTAGTAGCATTGATCAGAGCCTGTGACAGACTATTCCATGCCTCTGCCTTGTACTTTGAGGCATGATAGTCCCTCAGCAACAGCCTGGGCCCATGTTCATTGACTAGGAATCCAACAAACACTTTGGACTCCTGGACACCCCATCTTTGAGCACAGAATCTCAAAAACTCTCCAGGAATGCCAGCCATGACTATCACAGATCAAGACCAATGCAGAATAATGTTTTTTCCCCCAACTGCAGCTATCACTCTTATTGGGAGTGCACACTTTCTGGATTTGCATTATTTTGAAAGTGTTGCACATCACTTATCATCATGCAGACACATTAAGTGACAGTGCACACTGATGGACAATGTGTTTGCATGATGGTCAAGAGTATTAATTGAATGCATCTGATGTATGTGTGTGGCTGTCTGGGTCTGCTATATTGGTGGCCCATTTGTGCTGTTTGTGCACTGCTACTCTATGCATAAAGGAAATGCGTATAGCCAATACTGCTTACGCTAAGTGGTGCATTGCACAAATAGTGGCCCAAAAAAAAAAAACACAGAGAAAATCTAAAGTAAGAAAAGTGGAGAATTAGTTGAAATGTGGAAAATCATCTATGACATAACCATAGTAGAAACTGTTAGTACACATAAGATATGACTACAAAGATCTAGATCCCAACTCTCACTGGAATGCACTATTACAAAACGGGGGACTTATCCATCTTTGCCCCACATAAATCTTTGCAGCAAATACATGACGTAATTCCTCACACAACAAAATTCAACTGAATGTACACTATCAAGGCATGGCCTGATATTTTTAAATGTATTCTATGTAATATATTTGGATGTGGTGCACTTACTGGTCACACAACCTGCTATGATTATTCCTTCCAAATATACAGCTGTGTCCTATCTTTGTGTGTTTCTTGGTCATTCATCAGTTATTTGACCAGTACTCAGGGACATACAGTGTGTAAGCCAGTCTATATCATGTATCTTAAAATGTATAAGGATATTCACTGGGAACAATATAATATGCAATTATCATCAAATTAATGGAAGGATGAGCACCACAAACAAGCATAGACTGCTGTTTTGGGGTTGAGTAGCAATGTTGTGTTCCTGTCATGGAACATGCTAGGGTATAATGTTCTTACAAGGGGGGGGGGTTGGACCCAGGCTGAGCTACTCTTATGGCACAAACAAGGCTATGTTGCTCTTGTTACGCTACTTGTCTTGCATCCTGCCCGTTTCATCTTGTGATGGTGGTGAAGCTGGAAACTCTGTTATGATTTCTTATTTCATACGTATGTTGCTAAACTGAGGGCATGCAGTGATCATTACTTTGATGAGGTATCAATGTGTGAATTTTTGAGGCCTGAAGCGTACTGCTTGCTAATGGACACAAATAAGTCAAATAAGTTTGTGCTGTGACGTGACCTTAATTTCTGTACAAATATCCCATGTTGCAGTTGCTTACTGTACCAAATGATGAAATACAAGGACATGTCATAATATTATTATATAATACAGTACATGTTCAGGACTTACCTTGTAAATGCAGCAGTTGACACAGTGTTAGTTCAGGGCTGACAAGATGCAAGCAGTACACAGCTAATACATGGGGAGGTAATGGCTGTGGCTGTGAGTTGTGGGCGGTAGAGGTTGCAGGGTTCTTGTATTGTTTCTCTGTCCACCCAGTAGCACTCTGCAATGTAATGTGATGTATGTTGTGATAAGTTAAATGTTGCCTGAAAACTCTTATTTGTCTCATCCTAAGCCTATTGGCAGCAGCAGCAGTACTACATGCAGCCTGTAGTACATACAATTGGAGTTAAGCAGCAGCAGCTCCTGACATTCTGTCTGTGTAACCTTTCTGTATCTGTACTCCACTACATTTGAAATCCACAAGACAAAAAGAGCATGGAGCCTAAATGGTTGCTTTATACCTTCGTGACTAGCTCCATCAGATTGGTTGAATAGCATGCGATTCAGCTGCTTATGCTGCAGTTAGCATCTCTGAAACACAGCCTAGACAAATGCAGTACATTAATAATCTACTCTACTATTAAAGGACAGATGTGTAGCTAGCCAAACTGATGGTGAGGATACTTTCTATATATTCAGCAAATTAAGCTATTTTCCAAGCTATCTTTACAGAGGAGTATTGAATTCCAGCAGGTATGCTGACATTTTTTTACTTACATAATACATATTTATTTTATTTATTTATTTATATTTGTTGACCGGGAGTGTCCGACTGGACATAGGTCCATTTTAAGTGGGGGCCCGGGGAGAAAAGCTCCATAGTTAAAATAAACAGACAGTAGTTACAATGGATTACATAGCGATTAACAATTTACATAGCAATTACTTACAACATATTTACAGATGAAGAACATAGTACATCAGTAGACAACTAGAATCTTTATCTGTGAAGTACATAACAGACATTAACAAATGTTACAAGAAGAAGTTCTTGCTGTATAATAAGTACTGGCTTATAAGTATCTGAGCTTGCTATAATCAAGGTAGTTAGTGGAGTGGAAAGAAAGGTAGTGTTTGGATGGGGTGGGTGATATTAGAGTGGGAGTTGCAAGGGCATAGCCAGCATGTTTTTAGGTGCACTTTTAGTAAAGTTTTGAAGTGGGTGCATGATGGTATGGAGGCAATTGTGGGTGGGAGGGAGTTCCATAACTTGGCTATGGTGCAAGAGAATAGTGCTTCACAAGCATAGTTATTGGATTTAGTGATCTGCAAGTGATTTTTGTTGCTGGATCTTAGTGGTCTGGTGGTGCGATAGGGTTGGAGTAGATTATGGAGGGATGGGACATTAAGTGGATGGTTTACTAGTTTGTGGGTGAGTGAGAGTTGATACCATTGAAGGAAGTGAGGGAGTTCAAGCCAGCCCAGTTCAGCAAGTGAGAGACAGAGGGTAGGATGCCCCTGTGGCGAATTTGGCGATTTTGTTGTAGCAGGTCTCTAGCTTGTTTAGATCACATTGCCTTAGGTTGGTATATATTGGAGAGGCATAAAGTAGGGTGGAGATAAGGTGGGAATTTGCTATTGAAATCTTTGCTGCTTTGGTGAGAAGTTGCTTATTTCTGTATAGCGCTCCTAGTTTTTTGTGGACTTTTTTTATGGTCATGGATATGTGAATGTCAAATTTTAGTTTATTGTCTATTTCCACACCTAGCAATTTGGTGTGTTCAGTTGGGTATATAGTGGTGTTGTCTTTTGCTGTGATGTTAAAGTGAGAGTTATTTTGAGTATGTTTGATGGGTTGGAAGATGAGTAGCTTAGTTTAGTTTGGGTTGAGTATAAATTGGGCATCGGATAACCAAGTTTCAACAGAGGAAAAGGCTTCCTGTGTGACTTTTTGCAGTTTGGGTATGGACTGGGCTGAGGAGATGATGGTTGAGTCATCTGTGTATTGTATGAGTTTGCCATGTTTGGTGGCAGAGGCTAGATTATTGGTGAAAACAGAAAAGAGTAGGGGTCCAAGGATGGATCCTTGGGGAACCCCTATGGAGACAGGTAGTTGGTGAGATATGTCATTCTGCCATACAACGGATTGTTGGCGGTCAGACAGGTAACTCTGAAACCGGTTGGTGACTGATTGTGAGAAGGATAGGTTATTGAGGACAGAGATAAGTTGTTTGTGTGGGACCATGTCGAATGCTTTAGATAGGTCTAGGAAAGTAGCAGAGGAGAGATAGCCATTGTTTTTATGCTGAAGGATAGTGTTAGTAAAGGAGAGTAAGGCAGTGGTGGTGCTATGGTTTGGTTGGAAACCATGCTGAGTATTGGAAAGGAGGTTGTTAGTAAGGAGGTAGTCTGAGACCTGAGAGTGTATGCATCTCGCTAGTATTTTGGAGAGTGGAGAGAGACTATCTATGGGGCAGTAATTGGTTAGTTCTGTGGAGGGTCTGCCTTTGTGGAGGGGAATTATATGTGATACTTTCCACAGTGTGGGAACATAACTTTTTGACAGAGATCGGTTAATCAAGATGGATACTGGGTAGGCCAGAGCATCAGTTGTGATTTGTAGGTATTCACTTGGGAGGTTGTCTGATGCTAATCTGGTGGGCTTAAGTTTAGTTAAGAGTTTTTTTTTATGTTGGAGGTAGGTACAGGAGAAAAAGAGAATGCAGTGGGGAGATTACTAGTTGAAGGTGTGGGTTGGAGGGGCGGGGGGTTGTGTTGTTTAGCTAGTGATAGTATGGTTTGTGTGAATGCTGGAATATATTAATGAATACAGTGAAGCAAAGCACTGTTACCTTTATGTATTAGTTAGAAGTGTACTGATGGCATGGCCATGTTTGTCAAGCTATTTCAGAGGTACAAATGATTGACAATACATGTAAATAGTAATCTGTATGACACATATGTACATATGTTTCAGGGACAGGTCCTATGAATGCATGTTTAGCATTTACAATGTGTTTTATTAGCAAAATGGCTCTTGTGCCTGTTCTTTAGTGGGCAGGGCAAGAAAAGAGAATTTACTATTATGTCACAAACTACAATGGACTGCTCTTTTTGAAGGGTGGCACAGATGAGTTACTGCTATGGCACATACAAGGATATGTTACCCTTGCTACGCTCCTTATTTTGCATCCTGCCTGTTGTTAGCATTTCACATCTGTAGTATGTGTTATGTTTTTACAGTGGGTACAACTGACTGCCTACCTTAACTGTTGTATCTAGTAACAGTTACTTTGTAGTTTATGTGATAGTCATGTGTATTATCATTCTGCTGTGTTTTAGGAATGGAAATGTCATTGAGATGCAGATGCCCCTTCAGTGAGGAGAAAACACTATAATAGTGGATGTGCTACATCGACATGGATCTTTTGTTCTTGCAGGAGGTCATCCCAAAATACCAGAGAGGCTGAAGATATGGCAGGAAATCATTGATAACATAAATGCTGTGGGTTTCCATGGTCATACTTATGAGCAGGTGCACCACAAGGCCACTGATATGATTACATCCGCATGGAGGCATGTAGCTGCTGTTGCCTGAGACCAGATAACTGAGGGTAGGTTTGCTGCAAAACCACCTCTCTCACCCAGTGAGGAATTCCTGGTGAATCTTTTGACACAGGACAGCTCACAAGAGAGTGGCCCACAATATAACCTTGATGTGGGTGCAACTTCTTTTCAGTCCCAGGAAGAGGTTCCAGGTAGGCTTTGTTATATGAACATTTAAATACTGTTGTATAGTAAAACAATTGAAATGACAGTTACTTCTGTGTCACTTGTGTTATTTCTGGAGGGGGATTGAATATTAGTATAGTGATAAGCTTGGTTTGGAGTTGTCAGGCACATACTTGTTAATGTAAAATGTCATGCTGATTGAGAGGAGTACATGTAGTACCTCTTATCTTACTGTTATATGTGATGTTGTTGGCCTTACCTCTTGCTTTACTCCCTTCAGGGCCATCAGGAATCCAGTACAGTAGGCCTCCTGCAGGTGGTAAGCCAACTCAAGTTATTTCAGTACTGCAGATCAATTTCTAGTAATCTAATGTGTCATTTTAGGCCTGTTGTACATATTGCTGTATTGTCTGTAATAGCATTAGCACTGTTAGTTATTTATCATATATATTGCATGATAGTAGTGCAGATTGTACAATAGTAGTGCAGGTATTAATGTATGCCTGTGTTTCACTCTTGTCATCACAGGAGGTCATGACAGTGGGAGTGTGGGCCCTGTGCCATTAATGTCAGTGTCTCATCAGACAAAGTTGATGATGGTGGCAAAACTAAGGCACAGTTGGGGGTGTACAGGTTGAATCTGGCACAGAGGTTGACATCCAGCCACCCTTTTTTTGTACGGACACAGCCAGTAGGTCTATACCTATCTAGTCCACTGAACCCACAGATCTAGAACCAATGGAAGGCGATGAAATTGAGCAGGGAAATGTGGCTACTGTGGCTTCAGTGCCTGTTGAGTCTGGCCATAGCCAACGTGTTGGTGAATTGCCATTTAGGAGGGTTGATAGGGGTGCTTGGAGGGGGCCCTGCTGTCCCTGCTTCAACTGCTGCAGATGTCTTTTCCTGTGTCACTCAGTATATATCTATGGCCAACATGGTGGCATAGACACATTCAGAAAGGTGCTCCAGACAAATGCTCAGGGATGTGGATGTGTCACAATCTGACATGCATGATGACCTCCACTGTGTTGCCTATTCCCTGGATCAGATGAATGACACATTAGAATGAGAGGTGTCTGTGATGGACTGAGGGGTGTCTGTCATGGAATGAGCAGTGTTTGTGATGGAACATCTGCTGGGGGAGGAGCAGTATCCTTGTGGGCATAGGTCAGCCACATCTGCTGACAGCCAATGTGGCTGTTCCTGAGCACACTCCCATAGTGGCAGTACTTCCACTGGTCCATCAGGGAGTGTCCTGTCTACACCCAGACATAGCAGGCCATGGTGTCATGGTCCTGGGCATACCCATGAAGGGAGCTTGTCCAGCAGACATCGGTCACAATCAGGTAGCAACACTCCATCTGATCTTAGGTATGGAGGTGCCAGTGCAACTCCTGGCCGAGCCAGTTCCCATTGTTGGGATGACAACCATGAACTGCCACCTATACCATGCGCGGCTCACACCTGTTCAGCATGCCAAGAAATAGAACTAGCACTGAGTTTGGCTGTGTTCATGCAGACTCTCACACACTGCTTTCACATGGAGGACCCCTACAGACAGACACATAGCCTGCCTGCTTCACTTTCTCCCTCACACACACTCACTGACATTTTGTGTCAGCTTAGACCTCCTGCCCCCCCCCCAGGACCCTGTGCAAGTGATGATAACTGTGTCATATCTCTGTTTTTTCTCTTTTGGATTCAGGGATACAAAAAAATTGTGTCTGATGCACAGGGTGCATAGCTACATTACTTACTATACATGCATTTGTGTTGTTGAACTGATAATTGTACCTGTCAGTTATATTTGCCTTACCCAGTGTTACAGTGGATAGCATCATCATGACAGTACTTTCTAGTGTATTCTCTTGTAAGGGTTGTGAAGTCAAGAACTGCAATGTGCATCATTACTTTATAACCTTTCTCTTTCCAGTACATACGTATGGTGCACATCATAAGACATACCATCACATTCAGATCTCAGGATTGTATGGCAGCACTGTAGTCAAACTAATCAGAGCAGTAATGCAGTATAATGCTGTCTTTTGTAGGAACCTCTCCAGACATATGCAGCAGCTGGGCAGACCACAGGACCTTATCATGAAGATAACACAGGGCCTACTAACCATGACATGATGTATGTAGGTAGATTAATAGACATGCCACTGTCATCTGTCTGGTATCCTATTACATTGCAACTGTGATTCTAATCTTATTTATTTTGGTTTAAGCACTTAGGCTTCAAGCCAATTGTCTTAAATGTTGAAGGTTTGTAGTCTACACTCTGGTGGGAGGAGAGGGTAGCCTCTGCCCTTCTGAGCTGGGAATTCCTGGTTGAATGCTTATTGTGGATGTTGTTCTAAGTCTCTTTGTTATAGTTTAAGCACTTGGCCTCCAAACCAGTTATTTTACATTTGGAAGGTTTGTGGTGCTGATTCTTGAGGCAGGGGAGGATAACCTATGCCTTTCTAAGCTGGGAATTGCTGTTTGAAGGCTTGTTGTGTCTGTTATTCTAAAAGTGTCTTAGTTCCTGACCACTTATTTCACACCAGGAAAGTGTGTTGTCTACACTCTTGTTGGAATATTCTACTGGATTGCTGCTTTATTTAAAATGTTTGTTCTTCTGTTGTGATTGCGGTTTTCTGCACTTTGGATTTCTAGGACTTCTGCATTTTATAGCATAGGCTCATTTCAGGTTTGCTGAATATATACTGTTTGGTATCAATGGAGCACTAAAACCATCCCTCTTACATTAATAAGACCCTCCTGCACCCTTTTAGCAGAACTGTTAAGCCAAGAACACATCTGACTTGGGGATTTCTGGAATAAACCTCCCTGTTGGAATTTCCCTTGTTTTACTTGTATAAAATAGTTTAACTTTGCTTGTATTCCAGCATTATTTTTTGGGATGTTTGCACTCAGTTTACCATAGCTGCTCAGAGCTTGCACTACTACCCTGTGAGCACCTCAGATGAGTATGAAACATTGACACATTTTTGTAACCCTAGCCCTCTATAGAATAGACATATTGTTAGTCTTACATCAAAACCTGGTCAATTTAGCCCACTCTCCACTACTTACTACAGTATATACTTTCCTTCATGGATGGACAGCTTCCCACCACGTCTCCATGCAGCCTGATGGACATGGGCATCCTGAGGCAATAGACCAATTGTCTTATGTATACTGACAACCAGTTAATCCTAAACCAAACTAATACAACAAATGAGAGCTGTTCTACACTATGAATTTGGAATCAATTAGCTCACATATCAACTAACCAGATATCAAACATGTTGTCAGCACACACTGCACCTGTTGCATATCAGCTCACAACACATAAACCCACATAGGCAGAGGTACTCACTAGAAACCGAACTAAAGATCAGAGACATCTCAGGCACAAGCCTACTGCACACAGTGTAGACACAACAGATTCCACTACATATAATAATACACCAGTGCCTCAGATAATAAGCTCCTCAGGAAAAACTCCTCAAAACCAAATGTGTTGCTCATAAGTGACTCCATAGTGAGACACACAGATGTCCCCCTCACCAGGCAGGACAAGGAAAAGGTCACAGTCAGCTGCCTGACAGGTGCCAGGGTCCATCAGATCACACACACACACTCAAATCTCTCAACAGGTAACATTATGATATTGTCAGTGTTGCAGTGAATGACTGGAGACGTAACTCACTGCACTATACAAAGGTGTTGTCTCCCCCATAGTGGCCTTTTTAGGCAATGTCAGAAGTAAAGTCCCAGTGTAAAAGTATCTACCACAGACAAACTGAAGGTTATGCTGCTTAATGCATGGAGTGCAAATCAGACTGCACTCACTTACCTTACTCCTTACCTTGGCAGATGCCCATGTCTGTGCAGTCACACAGACATGATTCAAGGCCACAGAGAGCACTCTGGCCACGCAGAGGTTCAATGCCTTCCACACATCCACACATCAAAATGAGTGTGAAAGAACCAAAGGTGGAGATGTATACATCTTCATTAAGACAAATACACCACAAGACTGGTCAAAGAGTATGACTCTGTAGTGCTACTCCAATTCCAACTAGCTGTATGTAAAACCGCCTTCAATATCATAGATACCTACATATCTCTGACCCTGAACAACAAGAACCACTCTGCCTACTTGGACCTAATTGAGTCACTCACTAGATAGCCAAACACCTTGGTCATTTGGGATTTCAACTATCCTTCCATCATTTTGGAGTTATATAAGTGCACAAACACAGTCACCCCAAGGTTCCTGGACTTTAATACACATGCTGTATAACAGATAGTTTGCACCCCCAACAAAGGGTTTGAATGTCCTAGACTTAGTACTGACAAACATAGTGGTTTTCTGCACTAACCCCAGTGTGTTTGTCCCCCTGGTCAAGTCAGATCACAATTCAGTCTCATTCATATTGACAATCATACCCAACACCCCCTGAAGAGCAGAAAGGATAAAACATTTCTCCAAAGCAAACTATAGGCTCCTAACCAAAGCAGTAAAGAGTTGCAAACCCCTTCTGCCACTATCAATAATGACTGCTATACAGAGATGTACACAAATGGCCTGTATAAACACCTATACAAATGTATAGAGTCGGCTGAATGCGAATGGATCAAAGCAAGTTCCTCAAAAAAAACAAGCTACCCTGGTGGGCATCAAGCATGTTATACAACAAGTGGAAGAAAGTAATGTCTAAGAACAAGAGGGAACTTACTCTGCAGAGGAAGGACATCATCCACAGCTTGAACAGGTACATTATCTATTTTGAAAAGTCCTTTAAAGCCACGTACAAACCTAAAGTAGCATCCCTAGCTAAACATAATCAGGAGGCATTCTTTAATTACATCAGACATCTAAAATTGAAGGCCCAGTTTTGTGACCAACTAGCAGTAGATGATACCACTCATACTGACCCTGAGGACATTGCCAACCCTGATACTAGAGAGTTTGTGGCAAACTTCACCTGCTCTGTCTTTACTAGACATACCCCAAAGCATACCTATCATCAGCGCTCTACCTAGTAACTTACTATGAGCCTAAAGTGACATGTGCCTGAGCTGCAGGCCAGTGTCTGATCATGGCCTGGTGGGATAGTTGGATATGAAATAATCTGATATAGCTAATTACATCAGCACTGCCTGTTGAACATATGATGATAACAATGTTCAACATGCTGGTATAAAAGGATCTCTGTAATGTCAAGTAACATCTGTCTCTCTCTCTCTCTCTCACACACACACACACACACACACACACACACACACACACACACACACACACACACACACACACACACACACACACACACACACACACACACAAACACACAGTGGACTGCAGTAAGAACAGAACCCCACCTATCTAAGCGCACAGACTACATAACACAGTACTGTATGCAAGTGCCATGACACCTGTCTGACTTTTATACATTTGCAGTTCAACTTATAGCAGATGACATCAGCAGGCCAACAGGAGGTTGGAAGGGCTACATGAAATGGATGTGTAGGATTCTGCAAGTATGAAAACACTAGCAAGCCATGCCATTGGAGAAGTACCTGTAGGATAGCATATCTAGTCTGTTGAGTAGTAACACACATACCCACACAGATGACTACAGTGAGAACAGAACCATTACATATGTAAGTATACAGACTACAGAACTCAGTACTTAATCCAAGTATCACACCACAAGTCTGACTTTTACATGACTGCAGGGGATGACATCAGTAGGCTATGTGGGGGACAACAGGTTATGAGGCCTGCATAGGTACATAGATTCATTGGTTCATATGAGGCCAGTAGCCTAACTGTACAGTGTGTCCTAGGTGTTTAGAAGCTTAGCTGTGTAAAAACACAAGTACCCTTATTGAGCATAGTTGGGTGTTTGAGTTTAGCAGAGCAAGATTGTCAGCACCACCAACTGGCCCTGTTCATGAAGGAGCACACAACATTATATATTACACTTTGTAGTGTGGCTGATATATATGTGTAAAAATACTGAGCCCCCAGGGTTTTACTGCTTAGAGGGGGTGAACAATACATGTATGTATTGTGAATATATGATGTATAATGAGAATGTGTCCTAAAAAACTGATCATATGTACAGAAGATTAGCTGAATTTGGACTGTCACCTCCACAGAGAGAGGTGACAACAACTTAATCATGTTGTATTGCCAGCTGGACCAAACCAAGTGTGTCAAGTAGACGTGTGTGACATGGAAAGCTATGTATGGGACAATTTCATTTTTTGGTGCAACTGCCCTATTTTTTTTTTTTTTGAAGAGGGGGATGTTAGGGATGGGACACATGTATGTCTGATGCAGGTAATTTGGCAAGGAGAAGAAGGAATTGTTGACAGACAGGACATACAAGACAAGAGACAGGGACAGTGAAGAACACAAGAGGTGGGTGAACACCATATTTGGGGTAAGGGTGTGGACCTTACAAACCCATGGATGTCAAGCTGGGTGACATTGTTAATCAAGTCCTCACCCATTAGACTGTCATCACTGTCACCTCACTGCACTGATGGCTGCAGTGTCTGACATCTGCATCTCCATGTGTTATTGAGTAAAATGATGGAAAGTAGTGTCTCCAACTGGCATAGGCATTTAGCCACTGTGCAGCACACAATCCTAGGCACCATCCCCAGCAGTTCTTGTTGGGTGATAAAATCACCCACACTGCCACTGCTCCCGAGGGAACCACAGGCCTGTACTCCAGGGCAGAAGTACCTGAGGGGCCAGGTAGTGCAGGGACTGCAAAAGGGGTGCTACAAGGTTGTGGCTCAGATGTGCTGGGCCTTGGTGCCATAGCCAGTGGAGTGGGAGCAGGTGGATGCCATGGGCCAGGCCTACCCTGCTGTGTTGTGGAGATAAGAAAAAAAAATAAAAACAAACAAAAAACAAAAGAGAAAATAAGGATTGGGTTTAGAGATTGCACAAGTTGTCTTATTTGCTTGTTTAGACTGAGGATGGTAGTCATCCAGGTCTGGGTTCTCACTTTTATATTTGTAGACAGCAGCTTCTTTTGCTTACTGTATAACCTAGAAATGACAGATGTGTGTCTGTCGAGGACAAGATAACAGTGTCCCACAAGCTGGTATAAAAGGCTCACTGCAAAGTCTGGCAGCAGCTATCAAACACATCATGCAAACCCTGCCCCCATCTGACTGCAGTGAGACTAGAACCCCTGCACACAAACACACCCCCATCTGACTGCAGTGAGAATATATCCCCTACCTATTTAAGTACACATACTACAAAACACAGTACTTAACACATGCACCATAGCTCAAGTCCAACTTGGAGGGTGTCAGATAACACTTTATAGATGATGACAGCAGTGTCTTTTGAGGAAAAGATAACAGTGTCCCACAGTCTGCTGTGAAAGACTAATTGTAAAGTCCAGCAACAGCTAACACACATACACATAACTCAAGTCCCTCCCCGTTTGACTGCAGTGAGAATAGAACCTGTACCTATCTACATATACAGACTATAGAACACAGGACTTTTCATATGCACCACAGCACAACTCTGATTTTGTTAGGTGAACTTATAGCGAACTTATAGTAGATGAAATTGACAGGCTATGTGGGAGACAAGAGGTTGGAAGACCTAGATGAAATGGATGTGCAGGTTTGTGCATGTCTCAAAAAATGGCAAGCCATGCCATTAGAGAAGTACCTGTGGGATACATACTTCTGCTCTTCTGTGTAGACAGAAACACACACTCTGTTGACTACAGTGAGAACAGAACCCCTATCTATCTAAGGACACAGACTATAGAACACAGTACTTATTGCATGCACCATGGTACAAGTCTGACTTTAATAGGACTGCAGGTGAACTTATAGTAGATTACATCAACAGGCCATGTGTGAGACAAGATGTTGGGAGGCCTGCATGAAAAATGGATGTGTGGAGTTGTGTAAGCCTCAAAAAACTGTTAAGCCATGCCATTGGAGAAGTAACTTTGGGATACACACTTCTGCTCTTCTGTGTAGACACACACACTTGACTGCAATAAGAATAGAACCCCTAGCTACCCAAGGACACAGACCAAAGAACACAGTACTTATTGTACACACCCTGGCACAAATTTGATTTTGTCAGGACTGCAGGTGAAATTATAATAGATGACATGGACATGCCATGTGGGAGACAAAAGACTGGGAGGCCTGCATAGGTGCATTGCTTCATAGTGTCATCTGAGGCTAGTAGCCTAATTGTAGTAGGCTATTTGGAAGCTTAGCTGTGTAACAACACATGTATCCTGATTGAGCATACATGGCTGTTTGAGTTTTGCAGAGCAATGCTGTTAGCACCACCAAGTGGCCCTGTCCATGAAAGAGCACACAGCATTATATATAACACTTTGTATTGTGGTTGATATATGTGTGGCTAAGGAAATGAGAACCCAAGGCTGTAGTGCTTGCTTGGGGTGGTTTGGGGGAGGGCAAATGAATGTATTGTAATTAACATAGTATTATCATTATTATTATTAAATGTATTATTATATTATATTACATTATATTATATTATATTATATTATATTATATTATATTATATTATATTATATTATATTATATTACATTATATTATATTATATTATATTGTGAACTTAGGTTACAATGCTTCCACATGTAGTTTTATGGCATACAAAGGAACTGGATAATAAACAGCAATAATAAAATATCATATATACAATTCCATAGAGCAACAAGCATTGGATTTATGTGATGGTTAACAAAGTGCACACGCATGTGAGCTAGGCCTGTTTTTGTTCAGGGGAAGCAGTGTGCAAACTCAAGGTGCATTGCTAATGCTTGCTGCTATACCCTGGTCCCATCTTTACTCCAGATGGATTTCCGCAATGGCTAAGAGCATTAATTGAATGTATCTGTTTTCTATTTTTGAATGTCTGCTTTCTAGGAAATCTGAATTTCCCCTGTTTACACAATGTTGTGCATCATGCAAACAAGATAAGCTTAGCCAAACATTGTTTTGGGACTTGGCACATCGCGCAAAACTGGAATTAAAAGAAGACAAATAGGAAAAGATACTAAAACTAAGGAACACATAAGCAAAATTTGTACATGCACAGTAAAACTTGATAGTACATATCACAGATTTCTACATATGTCAGGATGTGAACACTCACACCAATACAACTTCAGAAAACAGGAAGGATGCCTTAGTCCTTTTGGCCACACAGCCACCTGTGCATCATTGGAATGGAAAGTCATTCTTCATGCAACCAACTGCATCAGAGTGTACACTGCTGTCAAACCATCAGCTGTGATTTGTACATTTAAATTCTCTTTATTATATTTGGACATAGAGTGGTTAGTCATCACGCAATCTGTTATAATTATGCTTACAAATATACAGCTCTGTGTTACCTGTCTGTGTTTCTGATCATTTATCAGTTATCTAGCACATGCAGTGTGTAAGCATTCTATATCATTGGCCTGAACATGTGAGTGAATGTTAACCTGGAATAATATGATATGCATTTGCCAGCAAATGAGGTCCAGGTTGGGTGGCACAAACACACATATACTGTTCTTTTGGAGGTAGCATAGCTGAGTTACTTTCAGGGCAGGAACAAGACTATACTCCTCTTTTGGGAGGGGATGGGGGACAAGGTTCTGTTACTGGTATGAAACAAACAAGTCTAAAGTCTGAAACTGCAATGGGTATCATCACTTTCTAACATTTGTCTTCAGTGATTTACCTTTGCTAAGGTATGGTGCTAAACTGAGGCCATGCAGGGAACATCAGAATTCTTCACAGGTATGACAGTATGAATCATTCGTGCCTGAAGCCTACAAATTACTAATGGACAAATATAAGTGTCTGGTGTCACATGTTAAGGGACTTTCTGTACAAATCCACCACTATTTACTTGCTTCCTCTACCAAATTAGGAAATAGAAGAATATGATATAATATTATTAAAGAATACACTCTAGGTTCAGGACTTACCTTGCAATTGCAGCACCTGGCCCACCTTTAGTTCAGGGCTGACTCTGTCTGATGCAAGCAGTACACAGCCAATACTTGGGAAGATAAAGGTTATGTGAGTTGCCTGCAATCAATTTTTATATGTTTGTGAGTAGGAGAAAGGTTTTAGGTCCCTAGGGGGTCAGGGAATGTGCTATATGTTGTCTCTTTCCAAAGCAAAGGCATACTGAGCATGTCTATGTCTGTCTGCAGGAACAGCAGCTGGGGATTCCTCCCCTGAATCCTCTTCTGACTGTGGCTGTGGTGACCTAGGCATTGGTGGGGGAATGTGCATCACTTTCCCTTGCTGATCCTGCTAGAGCTGTTTCCATAGGATCAGATTGTGGAGCCTAGCACATACTGTGAATATTTGTGTATGTGTGCATGGATTATACTGCAGGGCTATACCAGATATATCTAGTCATGGGAACTGTGACTTCAGAAGCCCAAACACATGCTCTATGATGTTTCTAGTTTGAGTATGTGTCTCATTATGGTGTTCTTCCATAGGTGTGTGTGTGTGCACTCTGATGGGTGTCATCAGCCATGGCTCCAGGATATAGCTAGCATCCTCCAATAAATGGCCCTGTGGGATTCCCCCCTAGCAATCATCTGGTACAGCTGCAATATGTGCCAGATATGGGAGTCAAAATAACTGTCAGGCTTTGCAGCACACACATTCAAGATAATTCTCTGGGCATTGCAAACAACTTGCCAGCTGATCGAGTGGTATCCTTTGGAATTAATGTAGATTTTACCCTGCTCACCAGCTGGTGCCTTAATGTGTACATGAGTGCAATCTATGGCACCCAGTACTTCAGGGTAGTGCACTACATGGTGAAACAGTTGCATATTGATGGCCTTCTCTTCATAACTATGGGGGAAAATATATGCTAACTGGCATGTATGACTATAGCATCCAGAAATTGGTGCAGAATCCTGGAGACTGATGCCTGTGACATACCCATCATGTCTCAAGTTGGTCTTTGAAAGGTACCCGTAGCTAATATTCTAAGGGCTATACATACCTTAATTTCCAATAGAATGTTTTCCCCTCAGTTGGCTCTGGCTCTGAGTTGAGGGTGTCAGAGCTCACAGAGTTCTTGTAATGTGTCCCTGTACACCCTGTAGTGCTCTACAATCTCCAGCTTATGTAGCACATGTAACGTTACCCTGGCCCTGAACACTCTTCTCCTTCTTGGCCTAGGCATATTGTCAGCAGCACCAGCAGCACTGGCTTCAGCCTCTAGCACATGCAGATGTAGGATAGCTGCAGTAGCCCCTAGCATTGTGTCAATTAAAATGTCCTTGTCTCTACTCCAATGGTATTGAAGGATAAAGGAAAAACTAGGATGGAGACTACATGGATACATTATACATTGTTGAATAGCTCCACTATGTTGCAATTGTTGATTAGCATACAACTCACCTGTTTCTGCTATAAATAGTATCTATTAAAAGACATGTTATTTGCTCATTAGTGCGCTATGCGCACCTTCATGCACCTCCACTCATATTTGCATAAATAAGGTAAGCATAGGCAAAATTCAGTTAGTAACCGTGTAGGCAGGGAAACTGCATGGAAGCCCAATGTTGTAAGAAAGGAATACTGTAATCCATCAGCTACAGTCCATCCTGCATATATGTAGATTGCAGTATAATGCTCTGCTTCATAGAGGTTAACGCATTTTAGCAGCCTGCATTACATACAAGTGCATTCTTCATTTGGGGGTGGGGGACCAAAGCTGCATTTATGTCATAGAACTTAAAATTAAATTATTATAATTGTTACACTAATTTTCTAGCATCTACCCTGTGTAATTAGGTCAGAATATGTGTAGTGTTACATGTTAAGGGCAGTTCTATAAGAGCTTTTACTTGCTTTTGTTTCCAAGTAGACTCCATTCCGTGGCTGTATTCAGAAAGTTTTGGAATACATGGCCAACATGGACAGTGAGTCTGCATTGTTGCTTTAGAGGTTGTTAAATCACTCCACCATGCTGATTTGTTTCATTAGCAAGAAATTCAGTTACTTATGCTGTCATTTGCATGCCTCGAAAATTTCCATATTTGCACACGAGTGCACACTGCTTCTCCCTGCTACATGAAGTTTACTGAATCTGAAAGTTTTTGTGCTCATGTACACATCATGCTGTGACATGCATATGTTAAAACTTACTGTGTAAGCTTTATTGAATTCCCCTGATAGATAATTATGCTCCACGGTGACTCTAGTTCATGCTGGATATCGGAGTTAAATTTCAAGTGACAGTATTCCACCTCTTGGCATGCACTCAGAGATGGTTCATAACATTCATAAGGTAACACTGTTATAGATAAATAAATAGTCACCTGCATGATATTGTTGTCCCACTGTTTTGTCATTATGTACATTCTGTATCACTATTACAGGATGCTTTGCTTCCAGTAGCTTGGAATTTAAGCCAGGAACTTTTAGACCCTGTGTATTAACTAGTAACACCACAGAGACACTAACACTAAAGATGTGCAAGGTGAAGACTACAAACATATGCATGTTTCGGAATTTACATATATAATATATCCTACATCTTTAGGTGTATAGGGAATTATGCAGTATACATTTTAGGAATGTGCATATGTCATCATAGCTATGAAGTCACATTTTTTTCTTCTCATGTCTGATTTTCTTTAACTGTACTACATATGTAGACTAACATGATAAAACTTAAATGAAGACCTGAACAATATATGACAAGCCTGTAACTGTTTTACTTATGCTGCCCCTTCATATGAGAAATAATTTGATGCAGATGTACTTTTATGTGAGATGCTTTCTCACTGCATTAACTATATCTTAAATGTTAACTGATGCATACCAAAGTCAAGCTTAGTTATATGGCCAATGGCAAAATATACCAATGGTAGAAAATTTAACCCAGGACTGCACCCTGTATTACTAATTGATAGAATGAGCTCCCAAATGCTTTATCCTATGCACATGTCTGCTCAAATTATCTATAGTATCATCCCAGTTATTCTGATTAGGGGTAATATATAATTATCGACCAGGAACTGGTTAGGCAAATCTCTAATCAAATGGGATAGGTTAATTTGAGCACAAAAAGGGAAACTGGGCTTAAAATGGCCCTGAAGAGCAGCTAACCTAGTACTTACTTATGAGCCTATGTACCTATATTAATGCATGCATAATTATTTTTTGAGTTTTTGTGAAAGAATGATAAGTGCCATTTCTCTACAGTCATTGTGACATCCTTCATATCTGAAACTCTTGCCTCTACACAATGCTGGCAGATGAGTTCTCTTAGTTCCAACTAACTTCCCCAGACCCTCTCTAAAAACTAAATATTTAACCACTAGCCTCACTGATCAACATAGATCATCCCATTGCAAACAATGCAAACTTTTTGAATGCCAGTAATTCTGCTTCATAAAATTACCTAATTGATTTCACCCATGACTGCCAAAGTAACCACATTGCAACATCTACCCAGCCATCCAAACCAGCTCTTGGACTAAAACTTGAATTAGCTGTGCCTTCTTCCACTCCACTGACCACTGTAAAAGCCAATGTTCCACAAACCACTGGCCCCAGAAGTAGGCACCCATGCCCAACACCCCCCTCAACTGCATCATAAATGAGCTGTATTTCTTCTGACTCCCACCTGCTTTGCCAGAAGGAAGTCCTGTTAAAATGGTGAAGGAATTCAACCCAAATGACCATGTCCTCTTTAACCATCTAAGATATGCTCATCCAGTTATGTGTATGTCTAGATTCTACAAGCAAATTAATAAATGATCTAGTAAAGTCTTGACCCAGTCTGACAACTCTACAAGCAAAGTTCAATAAGCCCAAAAGCTTCATTATCTCCTTAATCCTGGCTTTCCTTTTCCTAACCAATCTTGCTACCTAGGAAAGTGGCAGTTGGTGCAGAGGTTAAGGTTGCAAGCTGGGTTTTCTATGGTACAGAGATTGATTCCCACATCTCTGGTTTGCCTAGTGTGTGACCTTGCACAAGTTACTTATCCAGACATTGCCTCTATAAAGGAACTGTATCCCCAGTGTGCCTACCTAGTTAACAAGCTGATATTTTTACCTTATCCTTCAATTTGCTTAACTATTCTGGAAGCAGCATAAATACCTCCTCCGCTGCATCCACTTCCAAACTCAGAATTGCAAGAAATTTTTCTGGGCTATCTTGTTTACCTTTCACTAGCAGAATTCACAATTCTAAATGCAGTTGCATAAAGAATCTACCCCCTTTCGCCTCTTTCTTCCTTCCTTCACCCACTACTAAGAAATAGTCTAAATAATGCACTATACTCGAGTCCTTCATTCTTTGGTACCACATCCAATGCAGTGTTGTGCTAAATTTCTCAAAGATGGCACATGCCACTGCACAGCCCATGGGTATCTCCTAATCAGAATAAAATTTCCTTTCTAATCTCATTCCCAGAATCAGCCAATCCTGTTCCTGAAATGGGAGCTGTCGAAATGCTACCTCAGTGTCACGTTTTGGTTAACCAAGGATCCATTTTTTTTTCTAGAAAAAGTTATGCCTAATGTGAGGGATGGTGCATGGTCTTTAAATATAGAGAGGCATGAGCTGTACTGGCAGTTGCATTTAAATGCTAACAATTGGCCAGGTGTGAATGACAAATATCACTGGCATGTATTTTAAAGTTGAAAGCATTGGAAAGATAAGGTTTATTATTATCCATAAATTTAAATTTGCACCTACAAGATGTTTATAGCTTTTTAAACTTTTATGTTTGCATTTTAAATGTTCTTTAATATTTTCTACTGTTGCTTTAAAAAAGGCAGCTTGTTTTTTATGAGGGCTTGGAGGTCATAAGACCTGTTTTTAGATCACCTGAGCTTATAAACTAGTCTGTTTGTTGTGTGCTTATCTTAAGAAGTTTCTACTCAAAGAACCAAAAGCACTAATCAATTAAACGTTTATTCTGCCAAGCAGAGCTTTGCTTCTGTGCCATTTCAGTTCCTGTGTGCTTTGGAGATCCAGACTAAAATAGATCTGACGAGGTGAAAAAAATATCCTTCTATAGATAAGGGAACCTTCAGATACTTGTCTGTACAATAGGATAACATTAATGATTTACATATCAAAATATTTTTGAGTTCCACTGGTAATATGGTGGGAGGGCGGCATAATGGTTAAGGTGTTTACCTTACAAACACAAGGGTCAGCATTTGATTCTCACATGGGATAATTGACTAGGCTTAAAATGGCTCACAAAGGCAGTTAGCCTCGTACTAACCTATGAACCTATAATACATTCTCAGAGTGTAACAATTCACTGCTACTATAGGCCTTATAATGAGAATTTTACTGTCTCAAGACAGAACAGCAGTAATAATGAAATACTTGATTAATACAAGAAGAATGTGTAAATGGGCTGAGACAATGGACCAAAAACATCTGGTCCCAAGCAAGCATCAATATAATTTCACTTGTACATTAAGTGCAGTTCATATCATAACATGAGAGATGGAAACCAGATATTAAGCAGATGATAAAACTGACAATATTGTTTCTGCCATGGCACCTATACAGATCACTAACTTACACACTCTAAAACAATACCACAGTTTATTAGTTCACTGTAGTGAAGCAGTAAACAGATGTACCTTGGAACATGACTATGAAAGAAGAAAACAAGTCATGCTGGAAGTTAATAATTCACTTGCAATGCTATCAAGTACATAGTGGAACAGCCACAAATAATACCCTATAAGCTGATTAAAGTGTAGCAAATATAATGTACTATCATTATATTCCTAAGTTTTATGCATTTCAGTTCTTATAGCCATATTCATATACAGAGATACTTCTGAATTACATTACTTTAGCCTTTGAATGTTTCCAAAATTCTGGAACTCTAGAGTTCAGCAGAGTAGGGTGTTTGGTATTATATTTTATTATAACATCTGTTATTTTTATACAATTTCTAGTTTTCAAGATTTGTTATAAATTACATTGATTATGTAGTAGAAACAATTGTGAGGATATTTTGTATTGTTATCTATCAGTCTGCCTGTACTTTGGACTTAAACGCTTCCCTATTACCTATGAAATTGACTGTCTTGGTCAATATAGTCTGAAACTTTGCTGGAAGTCTTCAGAAGGACCCTAGAGATGCATCTATAACATAAGACTTAATTGTGTATAGTTTAATTACAGCAGTTGTGCCATATAAAGTCCCATATAAAAGACTTATCCTAAATTATTTAGAATAATTAATTTCTTCATTTTGTATTTGTTTACTGGGATAGTCTGACTGGCTAGCAAAGCTGCTTTTCAGCAGAAGCCCAAATACAAAAATATAGTTCTAAATACTTACAAAAGTTACAATAAAACATACTAGAAAACACATTAGGAAGGTTATAATAATGATGCACACATATTGAATTAACAGATTTAGAAAGTAATGAAAGTAACATAAAAAGTCAAGTACTTATAATAAATACAATTAGAGTATGATATAATCATGAAATATATTGACATAAAATGAAAGAAATTATATAGATCAGCTGTAAATGAAAAAGTGAGGCGAATATAGAATGTATAGTGAAAACAGCATACCCCGGGATTCATGAAGCTCGGCACAATGCCGGCATTAGGCTTGCGCCGACTGTGCGTCATGCAGATGGTGCAGTAGTGCCATATGCATACTAATGAAGGCGTGCAGCTGCCACATCCACGTGCATAGGAAACATGTGCGAGTGCATGGGGCATGTCGAAGCACCGCACGGAGGCGTGGACATGTTGGCTGTTTACATGCAACCTAAAATGCTGAATATTACAGCCTGCCTGCAATACTAATCAGACCTGTCAGTGTTCGTGGATACTGAAACGTATGCAAAGCATGCAAGACAGTTCTTGCGAACACAAAAATAAGAAGCAAACACAAATGCACGTAGCCGAATATTGAGTCCCCATCCCTCGAACAAATGACATTTAAAACCCCGTGCCCGTATTCTAATGCAGTGTTGATAGTTATACCAAGTGGAAGCAAAACGCATTGTGTTAGCACACCGCCAATAGCTAAGTCTAGCCCAATGGTCAGGGTTACCACCTATCCCACATTGTGAGGGACAGTACCCATCTGGGCAGTTGTATCCATACCAAAACCATTATAAATGTAAAATATCCTGCGACCATATGACATAATTATGTCCCACATCTCATGTAATAGTCACATACAATAGTTATTTCCATATGTAAAATACCTACATGTTACAAGAAATAGAATAAGCAAGTAAACGAAACCAAAGAAGCATATAAACTGCTACAACAATAAGCTTACATTGAGGCATAAAACAAAAGTACTATCTGTTGTACTGACCATGGGTATGTGTTGGCCTGTAAAATCTGATGTGTGTCCGGAATATATCCCATCCTGGCCATATGAAAAGGTGGCAACCCTACAAATGATCAGAGCATTTGGCCAAAATCTGCCCATTTGCGGTCCAAGCCATCTTTGTCAGGATGGGTCAAAGATGAACGGGTATTACCCGGGTCTACCTACCATGTCATGAAAGATAAGTATTTGTGTGTACCTATGTGCATGATGTACAGCATGTGGAAGTTGAAAAATGTCAGGATAGTCCCCACAACCATGCAGGTACCTGACATATGTAGTGTATGCAATGTGTTATCTTGACCGTGCCATGGGCCATCAACCAGAGAAGGGATGGATGAAGTGTGTGGAATATGGGTGTGGGTGGGACGGGTAATGTAATAATCCACAAAATGGAGACTGTGTTGGATGCACAATAGGTGAACTGGAGGTGTATGAGGGAGCAGTGGGTGAATCAGAAAGAAACACAAAGAACAAACATACACATCCGCAATACAACCTGACAGGCCATACTGTAGAACACAATCACACAAACATATGAATATTAAAATGTGTGATACACATGTACAGAAACGTCACCGGCACATACCCACATAATGGTCTGGATAGATCTGAGCCATCCAACTACAACACACCTGGATGCATAATTGAATGCCCATCATCCCCTCTACAGCACACAATCCCCCCCATTCCTGAACATCCACAAAATCCAGCCATACTCGGGCTGCTAGCTTGGTGCAGCCATATCTGCACATAGTGACCACTACTCATATCTAGCAGGCAGTGTCACCCTAGGCAGTGTCAGGATTGCAAATTATGTATCCCTTGCATGTAAAACCCTATCACATTTTCGTAAATCCAAAAAAATCAAAGGTTATTGGCTTGTTCAGTTTTTGGATATCCCTCATGGGATAAGTATCCTGTGCAAACATCAGACTTGGTATCACGACATGATGTCCAGTCCTGTAGACATCCAGACACAAGTTGTATGTGCAGTAGTGGTTCACGAGACTGCTCAGCCTCCAGCCGGTCATGCAGAACCTACTACCTGGGATCAAACAACTGCCCGTGATGCACAGCTCCCCACATGAATTATCGAGAAAATATACTTTACACATTTGCATAGTGGCAGTTGGATATAGGGTGATTAAGGCGCTGAAGTAAGCAGGGTACCTCCTGTCCCACTTTGTGAGAGACAGTCCCTGTTTGGGTAGGTGTGTCCTGACCAAGAATGATATAATGATAAATGTCCTGTGATTGTAGGAAATAACTATGTACCATATATCATGTAACAATTGCCTAAAACAGTTATTTCTGTATGTAAAATACATAAATCTTACAAACAACAGAATAAGCAACTAAACTGCTACAGGAATAAGCTCTCATCTAGGAAAATAATTAAAGTTCTAAACCCTGTACTGACCGTGGGTATGTGTTGGCCTGAAAAATCTGGTCTGTCCCAAATATATCCCATTCTGGACATATGAAAATGTGGCAACCCTACTAATGGTCAGAGCATTCACACAATAACTGGCCAGCCTCTTAATCCCTCCTAAAACCAATGACTTTTGGAGGAAAGGTGTTGAATGACACTTGAAAGAATAATGACAATAATTAAGAGTAATAGATGCTTTTAACTTCAGAAAATAAATATTAATACATATGCTCTGAATCTGTCAACACGTTTCAAGATAATAGTACTAATATTGTAAAAGTGTCCGTGATTGTCCCTGATTTGTCCTTGCCTTGTTCCTGTCACTGTTGAAATTAGTCCCTGAGTGGTTGAGAGGTCCGTACACATATGTACACCAACCGTCACATTTGTTGCCAGTACTATTGAATACCTGTAGTGAAGTCATATATCCTAATTGCCATCCATGCGGAATGTACCATGGATGGTGTAGTGGTTAAACTGTTTGCTAATGTGTGTCTGTTTCTGGGTCCAAGGCCACTAATTTTATGTGATGGCCAGAATAATATCCTTCGGATATAGGGAGGTAAAGGCAGCGGGGATGTGTGGCAGACATTCAACTGTATGGGAAATGTAAATAGGTATGTAGGTGTATATGTATGTGTATGTACAGACAGAGATACAGATATATATATATATATATATATATATATATATATATATATATATATATATAAATATAAATGAATGAACATGGTCACAATATAGCATTCATAACGAATGTGAAGGGAAACACCATTGGAACCCCCCACCCTGTATTATGCAATGCCAACATAATAATCTGATCAGAGGTGTCCAAACTCCTGTGTCTGTAAACACAGGTAGAATGTTAACATTAGGACTAACTCTGTCCACATGCTAATTCTGACTTTTAAACGGGTACAGGGCAGTTCCAGTCTCCAGTCGGACAAGCCTAAATCTGGATGACCACATGAACACCCTGACAATCAAACACACGTATGTGCCAGGACTATAAGCTTTGGAGTTCTGAATATCCTTGGAGTGAGTAAACATGCAGCATGGGTCCAGAGCAGTAGGGAATAGGGAATGTCGCATGTGTAGTACTGCAGTTTTCCCAGCAGAAGAATGGATGTCTGCTGTGTAAGTGAAGCGTTGAGGCTTATGTTAGGGTAGCTATGAACCATGGGTATACATATAAATGAAGCAGAACACCAATAGTGTAGTGATTAGAGCATCCGCCTAACGTAAAGGCATTCCCGGTTCAAGTACGACTATAGCACATATCATTTTCTTGTGGAATGAATGTCTCTGTGCTGTAAAGCCAACATTTAAACATGTAAAGGTGAACGTGTGTTTCGCATGGGGCTATTAATCAGATTCCTTCAATCAAAGTGGTACTGTCATAATGAATAAGGCACACATAAGCACAACGAAGTGGCAGTAAACATATGTAACTCACAGTAAGCATATGTGAGTGCGCCTGGGCGGGTGTAAGCATCTCCTAGCATAGCAAATGTATGTTTTTTATGTACAGATGTAACTTATATAAATATATATATATATATATATATATATATATATATATATATATATAAAAACACACACACACACACACACACACACACACACACACACACACACACACACACACACACACACACACACACACATATATATATATATATATATAAATATATATATATATATATATATATATATATATATATATGTGTGTGTGTGTGTATGTATATATATCCACAGACATGAAATATATATATATATATATATATATATATATATATATATATATGTGTATTGTAAGAATGAACGCTGTAAGAATAAAGCATACACATGGTTTGTGAAGGGAATCTAGAGCAACTAAGGTATTATATAGTTCTTGCAGCGTATGTCAGATAAAGCTGCCCAAGAGTGAGCAGAGCACCGCTATTCACACCAGAGGCAGGGTTCTACCAGTGGGCATAATATCGTTGAACTGCTATGTCTACATTACACACAGACGGAATGTAGTTCATGTTGTGACCACCTACACTTGTAACCCGTAAATGGCCGTAATCCATAACACCAGGAAAGGCATGTATGTGCAGATATAAATGGTGGGAGACCCTGTGAATACACAAGGTGGTACAAAATGTGTGTAGGGCCCCAAATGCTCTGGAGAGGGCAATGTGTAAAGGTGTGTCATGGCTCCGATATCAGGTGAATAATGGCTGTTATGTGTGGAAACTCAACACGGGTGGTTACGCGATTATGGATCCAGGAGTGCCAGGGTTGGTTGCGCTGGTTCCAATGGCCCGGCCCATGTAGGTCAACTAGTACGTAATAGGTATATATGCATACGCACATGCAGACAACAATATGTTGAAGTACATTCTCTGTAACACATGCACTTCATTTATTGACATAAATAACATGAATGTGCACAGACAAACAAATACAGTAGCTGGAATAATAGGCTGTGCAGACGAGGAACAGGTCAAATTACACCGTATCACATCCCATTTACCATCCGTACATGAACATATTGCGACATCTGTCCACTGTATAACATGCTAAATACCAATTACAAGTTAACCGGAGTGAAGTGTCGGTGTCATAATGACTAAGGCAATAGTATGCTGTTGAAGTAGATATAAAACCCAATACGCATGTGTAAGTGCGTATGGCCGGGAAATGTATTGGTCAACAGACACACAGATGTAGATATATATATATATATATATATATATATATATATATATATATATATATATATATATATATATATATATATATATATATATATATATATATATATACATATATACACACAAAAATATATATATATATATATATATATATATATATATATATATATGTTACTGTCGATGTACACATGTACATAACTAGGTTAAGTTACAGCAGTTATGGATAACATATGTTCAGACCGGGCATATGTTAGTGGGAGGCCCAATAAACAAACGTTTACCTCCCACACCTCCCCAGCTAGGCCGGTGAGACATACAGACACGCAATAAAGGTAAATACACCGCTGCATTCCAGACCACTGGCAGGAAAGTACCAGTGGGAAAGATCTGCAAGGTCTATACTTTAAACATTGATCACAGGGTCCCTTGCGGGACACCAAAAATTCGCCATGCAGGCGAACCTATGATGATTGACGCGACCAGGATGTAGCTGTACACAGAACAGTAAGTTGTGCAAGTCTGATAACACATGGGTTGACAAAACGTATGACATGTGTCCCGAGATGGGGAGAGTGTGCAGTGTGTAGGGGTGTGTTCATACCCCAGCTGCGCTCACAGTAAGTATGAGTCATGAGTGCTGTAGAGGGGTGTCAGGTAGGGGAATCATGGGTATGTAATAATGGGCCTAAGTGTGCAGGGGTTGGATGGCAGAGATGTATTAGGCCCGCCCTGTGGAAGTAATTAATATTCCTATGGGGGCATAGCAGATGCCCATACATCCCAAACCTGAAGAGCACATCTACTGGATAGTCCATAAACCATTGGGGGAACACATAGGGACTATATCAGTGCCCTGTACCTGATTATCATGGATGTCCATGATTACAAATTGGAATCTAACACAGTCCTAACTAAATACTTCCTGAACTAGTGATATTAGGTGGACAGGTGGCGGAATACATGTAATGACTAATGACAACATGTATGAGTCATAAACAGCATGTACCTCGACAAATGTGAATGAATACATATGCCCTGTGACTGTCAGTGTGTCAGGTTAATAGAACCAATCATCTAAATGTGTCGCTGAGGGTGTTATGCAGTGTCCCTGATACAGTGTTCATTCTCCCCCATTCATATCTGAGGTCTGCTAGTGACGGAAAGTGCATATTCCGCCGACTACCTTAGGTAGATGATAACATAATAGGTTGGGGTTACCACCTGTTCACCTTTGTGAGGGACACTCCCATCTGGGCAGTTGTGTCCTGCAAAATGAATGTTATTATGGCACATGGCCTGTGATTTTGGGCAAAGAATCCATATATTGTCTGTAGTGGTTGCATAAAACGATTTTTTTTGTATCTGAAACACCTAGATGTTATAGGAAACAGTATTAGCAACTATAATGCTACAAGAATAACCTTTACTTATGCAAACCGGTGAAGTAGTCAATTTTCTACTGGTGTGGGTATGTGTTGCCTTGCCAAATCTGACATCTCTACATATAGGTCCTATAGGGCTGCCACCTTTCCAAATGGCCAAAGTGGGACCTGCTCCATAGAAATGTCAGATGTACCAGGTCAGAACATGCCTACAGCTGTGCATAGTACAGCAATATATGTTTTAGCACAAATTAAAGCTTAGTCTAGCAGCAGTCAAGTTGCTTATGTTACTTCGCATAACATATAGAAGTGTCATTTATACAATAACTGTTACATGCAACTATTAGAGAAACATAGAATATAATATTGTCCTGTAATCAGGACATTTGCTATGCCTAGATTATTCTTGTATGACACATATGCCTAATGATGGACTGTCCCACGCAAAGTGAGACAGGTGTTAATCCTAAAGTCTCACTTCGGCCAATTTAAAAGGTGGAAAATCTACAATAGGTATGCGGTAGCATGACCTGGCAGACGGATGTGGTTCCCAAAACACATTTACTTTTCTGCATTGCAGAGTATCAGTTCCCATGTATCAGCTAGATGGGAGCAGATTGTATGAGGAACACGCATATAAAATGATTAACTCACTGGACAGGCCGCCAATTCCGTACAGTCGAATGCCATGCCGTCGCCTAATGGTCATCCATACCCGATACTGTAACCATGTAGTCCGATGTAAAAGGCATCACAAGGGACTGCTCCCACCCAGCGTGAGTGACAAATGCAAGCACCAATGTCAGTGCATGTGCAAGTGAGGGAGCGAGCGGGTGTAAGCGTGTTTGCCTACCAGTATGCGAGTATTGCACTGTTAAAGAAATGTGGAGTCTAAACAACTATAAGAAGCTGTAACCAGAGGTCAGCAGTGCTTAACACTGCACCAACCCATGCACAACTGCTCCCAACTGCTGCAATGTGCCTTACTCACTCCGTATCCAATGGCCTTTCTGGCGACAAAAAAAGAACTGTCCTTTGCAAGTGTTACACCCTGCGCACACAGCTAATCTGAATTACCAATACACCATGGCAAATATACAGACAATAGACAGTACCACACACATACTATACAGCACAGTCATCCGGAACACTTGTGTTTGCAGACCTGGCCGTCTTGTGTTTAAGTGTGTGAGCATGCCCAGTATGACCGTTAAGCATGTTTTTGACTGACATTACCATCATACCTTCATGTGTTTGAGCATGACCAGTATGGTCAACTGGATCACATGTGTTACATGTCCAGGTAGTCAGTACTGTGGTGCCGACCCCTGCATTGTACACTGACAGGTGGCATGCTGTGTCTGCAGGGTATCCATTGGTCATGTGGCATTGACTGTTGCTACATTTCTGCACAGCGTGGGGGGACATCCAACTTTATCCACATTCCTACACAGCACCGGGGGGGCGCACATGACTGTTACATGTGTACGTTAGAAGGGGGGGCACAGCTGACAGTTGTACACTTTTGCTACTACTGTACTGGTATGTCAGGTACTCCATTTCAGTGTGTGGACCTACCTAATGTGCTGGCTAGAAGCATACCAGTGTACTCCAGATCCTAGCTTTAATTACCAACATATTCGTTTCAGACGTCCTAGCCTTCACAACCTACATCCAACTGCCTGGCCTGCTGTAGTCTGTCTGTGTGTGTCTGTGGGGGGAGGGTCATCCATTGGGCATATTCAGAGGCCATTGTACAGCATTTGTCTGTGTCGGTCTACACTTGTCCAGCTGGTTGAGACTTGCGTGGGCTGTATGGACACACATGATGTTCAGCCAATAACCCGCAGTGGGTTAGGATACCCTGTGTACTACTGGCTACTATTGTGACCCTGTTATGTGCTACAGATGTCATGGTGCCACTATGGATGTGCATTGTCCGCTGCCCTAACATTCGGCCACCAAATTCCCTTGCATGCTCACATCCATACCATAGCTATAGGTAAAAACACATTCTAATACAACTGCAAATTGGTAGGTTGATTGACTTGCCTTGAGGGCGTGCCAGACCTGAGGATGGTGCTGAAGGGCTGCCTATGTTGGATGCACACAGTGCACTTCCTATACATGGCTGAGCACAGGTAGTGTCATGTTTGGCATCCCTTTTACTGTCTATGCGAGTCAGAGAGGGTGACATTCCCTGGGTACCTATTGTGTCAGTACATATGCTATGCGTTGCCTCTTTGCCAAGGCCAGGTCATACTGGGCACACCTCCATCTGCCTACTGGGTCCGGCTCAGGTAGTTCCTCCTCCGAGTCACTCTGTGCCTGTACAGGCCTTGGCATTGGTGGGGGGGGGGCTGTGTGGCCCTGCCCCATGCTGTTCCTCCTGCAACTGTTTCTACAGGATCATATTGTATAGCATAGCACATACCATAACAATTTGGATGCATGTAGCTGGTGAATACTGCAAGGCTCCACCGCATGTGTCCAGACACAGGAACCAATTGGCATGGCTGGGATTAAAACACAGACCTAACTACCTTGTCACACTTCTGCATTACGCAGTTATAGCATGTGCTACCAAGATCACTGGGTCACAGCACTCCCAGAGGCATACTTCTAGGTGGGTGACATCATCAGCAATGGAAAAGATGCCGATAGGGATTGTATGGAGTGTGAGCAGTCTAAAAGCATTATTCTGTCCCTAGGCAGACAGAAACACACACACAGTTGGAATGGCTGGGATTATAACACAGACCAAACTACCTTATCACACTACATAATTATGCAGTTACAGAGCGCACTACTGAGATTACTGGAATACTGCACTCCCAGAGGCATACTTCTAGATGGGTGACATCATCAGCAATGGAAAGATGCCAATAGGGATTTTATGGAGTGTGAGCAGTCTAAAAGCATTATTCTGTCTCCAGGCAGACGGAAACACACACACATTTGGCATAGCTGGGATTAGAACACAGACCTAACTACCTTATCACACTACAGCATTACGCAATTACAGAACGCACTACCGAGATTACTGGGACATTGCACTCCCAGAGGCATACTTCTAGGTGGGTGACATCATCAGCAACAGAAAAGACGCCGATAGGGATTGTATGGAGTGTGAGCAGTCTAAAAGCATTATTCTGTCCCTAGGCAGACAGAAACACACGCACACAATTGGCATGGCTGGGATTAGAACACAGACCTTAACTACTTTATCACACTACAGTATTACCCAGTTATAGAACATGCTGTTGAGATTATTAGGGCGCAGCATTCCCAGAGGCATACTTCTAGGTGGGTGACATCATCAGCAATGGAAAAAATGCCGATAGGTATTGTATGGAGTGTGAGCAGTCTAAAAGCATTAGTCTGTCCCCAGGCAGACGGATACCACCCATGTCCTGCCAGAAGTGGCTACTTCGTCCATATAGTTCCATTCATAGACAAATGTCCTGAGACCAGGTTAACACCCTGACACCTGGAGGACAACTGCATTGTATGTGTATGCTAAACAGTGCTAGATGTGTAGCATTTGCAATCACAGCTGCCAATCTAGATCCACCAATGGGGAACATTGACATCTGTGCAGTGAGGAACACCTGACCGAAGGCTCAGTTATGCACAATAGCACTACCACCGTATACCTCGGATACAGACATGTGGGCCATAACACCATTATGGACCGCTCCAGGTGGTGGTGTCCCCACGTACATGAAGCCCACTCACATGTACTGACCAGTACACCCTCAAAGGTCATCACAGATGTGTCAGGTGCAGATCACAGTGTCAAAAGCCGCATTCTAGGATGTAACCCTCAGACATCACCATGTCCTTGGACCAGCAACACGCATTTATACATGTGGCAGAACATATATTAGTACAACACCATGTGACCCATGACCAGTGGACTGTACCTAGCTCTACAGCAACTGTGAAGACTACCCATGTACTGACACAGTTGCATCATGTGTTATGCAATGCAATGATACCATTGTTCCTAACCAGGTCAGCTGTACACATAACAGGGGCCCTGCATCATATACAGCTGTAACAGATGACTGTTGCTGTACACCAGTAAATACACTCATGTTTGGATATGATATACATATACCTGCCGTGGATATGTACATGCCCCACACACACAACACATTTGTACATAGCATAGCTGTTGCTGTCCTTCATGCAGACAGGTGGTTACAGCAATTACACACATGCACATGGAAGGTAGGTCCATAGCTGTTGAATGCTAACAGTACATAAGGTGTGATAGCAATGTTGACTGAGTTAACATTCCCTCTGTACTGGTTACCCATGACAACTATCATATCATACAACAGTCCATGTGTCATGTATGTCATCACACATGTCCACCAGTTGCAATGCTTACAAACATGGCTAAATGACAGGAATGTAGGACCTACACACATGTACATGTAGTGGTGTGCATTCAGCTACCATGCGTGTGCAGTAGCTGATGTTTGCAGGTGATCTGTGTCTTACTACACAATACATAATAATAATATATATATATATTATATATGTTATTATGCAGTATTACATGCAGTTGCAATGCAGCCCCATCATTGCCAACTGTATATGGTGAAATACTGACAGTACGGTAAGATGTACATCAGGTTTGGACGGATGTGTGGACATAAAGTGGTGGGCCAACTTTGCAGATGGATGTTTGCTGAAAACAGTTCACATGTGTGTCACAAGCCGTCCTACCATAACATGTGCAAACACTAAGCTATGTTTCTGTTAGTTGAAGGGGAAGACATACAACCTACACAATGGTCAGGGTGTCACTGACTGTAAATCACTTGACACCTGTAACACTTAAGACCTCCTGTGTGCATATATCAGCACAATTGCCAAAGGTAGTGTCGGTACACATTGTAATGCAGGCAATACTGCTGCATGTCTGTCATATGTATCATAAGATAGCAGGTGTTTGATTCACAGTACTGCCATGTGTGTTTGCTTGTGTGTCCATATATGCCATGTATGGTGGGGAATACATCCCAATTGTTACACACCCCTGTACACTGTTGTAGAGATCTGTACATACTGCAGTGTAGAAAGCAAGACATAGGCAGGGGTGGGGTGTGTATCACACACATGTGAGCTATCTGTATGTGCATGACATAGGTGCATTCAATTGTGGACTCCACAGTGTGTGTGTGTGTGTATGCATGTATGTATGGCTGTCTGGTCCATGGAGTGAGGATGTATGTTACCATAGTGAACAGATAGGACCCCTAACCCCTCCAGGTGATGCAATCTACTACCCTATTGTTGCCGTTGATCTTAGGCATTACTGACTACCTGTACATGTTAATTCTCTGTGTCACATCATGTGGGTGCACAGTACTGTAATGGTGATTACCACATAGGCAGGGGTCCTCACCTCAACACTATCAAGTGTGTGTGTGTGTTACAGTGTCATTGACCCAGTGAGTGTGGGTGTGTTACTGTGTCTGAATACATGTGTGCGAATACCTGTGTGTGTGTGTGTGTGTGTGTGTGTGTGTGTGTGTGTGTGTGTGTGTGTGTGTTCTCATCCTGTAATGTGAATGTGTATTACTGCTACACAGTGAGGCCTCAAGCTATCAACTGGCCTCTACCCTTGTCATCAGCTAGACTGCTATGTAAACTCCCTGCCCCATGTAACTGTACCTGTGATGTCACCCAGTATGGATGTCACGTCTCTAGCCACTGTAGCTTAGTACACAGCTCACATGCTCCGGGATCAGTAGATGAGTAGACATCTTTGGAATGTCAGCCTTTCTAACAGTGAGGTTGAAGCTACATATAGCATGCTGGTATTGCCATACATGCCAGTGAGTAGTCAACATTTACACATGGGAAACTGCAAACACTGGTATTCAACTGCACATGCAATTAGTCCTGAAGGAGGGAAGCAGGACATCATTACCAACATGCTGTTACTGTTGTTACCAAGACACATACTGTGAACAGAAAACAATGCATTCTAAACCTGTACTACATGGTATGTCTGCTGTGTGTCAACAGTACGCAACAATTGTAATCTACACTTATATCCCTATTCTGTTCACCCTGTGCATCAGACCATATGAGCATGTCCCTGCACCGATGGTGTGGATGACAGGGATGCGGCTCAGGCATCATTATTTGCACAGGGTGATAATGTTTGCCACGGGCCTAGGCTGCACCAGTGAATGACATTATGTGTGTGGGTTAGGGCCTGTGAGCTTATTGGCCATGTGTGGTTGTTATGCATGTGAGTGTTGCGGTGCCCTACAGATGTTTCTGGTGTGTACGTGTATGTGTGCACACAGTTCTGCCATGTGTCTGGCCTACACCGGGGTATTATTGACAGCTCCAGACTGTACAGACCAGGATTTACAGCTCACGGTGTCTGGCCCTGGCCACATGACCTGTGCCTGCCAGGGGTTGCATGGGCACTACCCCAGAGGTACAGATTGGGTACTGTCCAATGACACATGTCCACTGGAACCGTGTCCCTGTTGGGACCATCCAGGGCCATGTCCACATGGCCTGCTGTGTCCTGGTGTGGATCGCGCAGCACCAACTGCACTGCTGCTGCTACCGCCACTATGGGAGCGGGCATCTGAGGTAGCTCATTCATATAGACCTGCACAAGGTGATGTAGCTGGCCTACGTCCACGTGCCCTATGCCTCACTCCTACCAGATGTTCCAGCACAGACAGCTCAAGCTCGCGGATTGTCATGCCATGGTCAAGGATTCCAACCATGTCACCCAATTGTCTGTCCAAAACATCAGCAATCTGCTGTTGAGCATTTGCCAATGCCTGGATGTTGTCATTTAAAGAATGGATAGCAGCCCTCTGAAGCCTCTGCCCTTCTCTGTTCTGTTGTTCAGCACGTATCTGTGCCACCATTACAGTCTGAAACATGCTTCTGGTGACACCAGCTGCTGCTCTCTGTCCTGCAGGGGCATTGTCATCTAGAGGTCCTCCTATGAGCAGCACCGGTCACATGCCTGTGTGGCACATCTCCAGTCATTTGACTGACACCATGGTGTGAATACACACCTTCTGTAGCCACCACATGTTTCTGTTCCAAGCTACCACATGCTAACTGTCCTTCCTCTATGGCCACTGGTGATGGGATATGTGTTGGCATGAGAACTGTGTGCAGGGATGAGGGGGATATAGGTGGAATGGCAACCAATGGCACAGATTCAGCCCCTGACAACCATTCCTGTGCCTCAGGCATATGTACATCATCACTGCTAGAGTCTGTGGGGACATCGGATGGACCGCAGGAGGGTAATGCACCTACATCACCTGTGAAGGCAAACAAAGACTCTACATTACAATACAGACACACACACACACACACACACACACACACACACACACACACACACACACACACACACACACACACACACACACCATGCATGTGATTTGTCAGAAGGCATGCAAAAGGCATGTGATACAGCAGACGGCATGCAGTTCAGACAATAATAGTGGTAGTTATCATACATCCCAGGGTTGCACACAACAGCAAGCATGTATCATAGCAGAAACCATGCATTTCACACAATCATGGTAGTAAGCATGCATCCCTGTGTTACACCATGTGGGCCAGCACAGGTTAACAGTACACATGGCTGATGTGAGGCATATGACCTTGACATTAACATGTAGTATGACATGTAATCTGATGTTGTGTGCATTGACATGCATACATTATTGACACAATGGTGTGCTGTCACATGTACAGTAGTGTAATGGTGTCACATTGCAGTGTTGTCTGTACGCCCTACAGATAAAATGCACTTTTAGCAGATGTGCATGACCATTGAAGGGCATTATGAGGCGTCTATTTTGCTATACAGTGTGAAGTACAGACACAGTGCTATTGCATGGAATCATGAGGCATCTCTATTGCTATACAGTGTGGATTACACACACAGTGCATAGCCATGACTGTGTGCATACACAATACATATATACTGTGAATTGTGACCCACGTGCTGAGGTGTATACACACTAAACCATGATGTGTAATGTGTGACAAGTCACCAAAGGACATACGGATGACACCCCTGCACATCTGCTAACATATCTTAGCTGCCTGGCAACCATGTCCACACATGGCAGACTTGTCAATACACCATGTCCCACCTGACATTTGTGTACCACACACACGAGGTGCATGGCTGACAGTGATGTCCAACAGCAGCAAGGGAAATGTACTGTATCTGTGGCCTGATGTGGTTGTCTGTGTATGTATGTGGATGCTGTACAGGTGACTACTGTCATGCTGTGACACAGTCATGATGTTCAACACATCTTATGTGGTCCGATTAAGTGACACCTCCACAAGCTGTGCTAAGGCTTGTAGGATGTCCAGTGTTCCACATCTGCAATATAACCATTCAACAAAGGCTATAGTTGAACCATGTATAGCCAATGTACAACAGGGTGTACACACAAACACATCACATCTACTGTGTGTTGCTACATGTCTCTGGCCATCCTCCATGGCCATGTGTGAACATGTCTTGGCCAAATGGTTGTGATGGCCGTCTATCTCACATGTCTGTGTTGTCCCATATGACATACACCCATAGATGTCAGATACTCCACTGTCCACAGGGTATGCAGACAAAGGGTTGTACATTTGGTATGTGGGGTATGTTTTATGGGATAGTGAGACAAATGCTGCAGCCGGACCACTGCATGTCTTGGACATGTCAGATGGCACATCACAATGTGTGCACTCATTGCAGGGGCATATTCCCCAATGGTGAATCCTGTGGGCTGCCCATACTCCATCTCACTGTGTAGTACTGTTTGTGTACCCCACATGTGTAGTTCTGATGTATAGTACATATTCCTACATTGAACAACATCTCCACTGTTATATGCACAGCTGTCCACACATCTAGCAATGACAGTTTCTGTGGTTTCATGTCGGTGTTTCACTTAGTTTGTAAGTATTGCACATGGGTAGCCAGTGTGATGGATTAAAGATGTGACCTGTAAATTGTGACCGGACCATACATTATGTGTACATGTGTTAACTGGCCACATGATGAATAGATCTGTGCATTAACATGCCTGATACTGATAACTGTCTCACCTGCAACGGCCTGCTGTCTCTGTGGAATGCCAGAGGTACCTATATAGGGGTGACACAGCAGTATGATCATTATCCACGACTGTATGACAGCTACAGGGTGCAATGTGCATGTTAACACATTCGCCAGTACAATAGGATATACTATGGAGTATGCACATGTGTGCATACACAGAGTAGCATACTATAGTATGTGGCATGTGTGTATACATGCCTTGCATATGATGTTACATTACATATTGTACAGTGACACATGCAACTAAATGGGATATAATAGTTATATGTGCAGTAGTGACTTACCAGGCAACTCCAGGTTCGGTAGTTGAGAGACCCCCACCTCCACGATGGCAGCTAGGGTTTGTGGATGCTGTTCTGATGGTGTCACCAGGTTGGCCAGTAGCTCCTCGGTATGTGTGAGTGGGGGCTGGGTTGGTGGCCCACCACCTGTTGCACCTTGTTCCCTGGCAATTGCATTCGCACACTGTTTTGCACATCTGATCAGGTCCGTGCAGTGTCTGCGCACCTGCTGGTATGTGCTGTTATGGCCACCCACATCATTAACCCTCCTGCAAAGTTCCTGCCACAGGTCATCATGCTGCTGTGCATGCTGTGGCACATGGCTAAACAAGACATCATAGTTGTTTTGGAGGTAAGGTATAAGGGCCTCATCCTCCAAGCGGGTATAGGCTGGGAACCTTGCTCAAGGCATATCTGGAAGATATAATGATGGAGACAGGTCACAGTATCTCAGAGATGCACAGAAATACAGCTGCACATACATGTGTGTTACATTTAGTACATATGAACAGTTGTCTTTGCAAATCTTCATGACACTAACACCACTGACATGTTTGTGTCACACACATGTGACACCCAATGGGGATTAGATATTATCACCATCTATGAGTGTCACCTGATTACTATGCTCATACTCCATGTGGATGCTGTCTTGATGTGGGCATGTCTGTTTGCTTGTACTGGTGTTCTTAACTATCAGCACATGCCTGGATGTGTCCACATTAATGCTGTCGACCTTGATGCTGTGTATATGTCACATATCAACACATACACTGCCTTAACGGACATGACCTGTGACTATGCAGACATGCACATGGAAGCCTTTACATGCATGTGTTTTGCCATATATATCTACATGGCACGGTACAGCAGTTCAACATCCTTCCACGAATCAAATGTATTGCACATGTGATACACATGGGACAATGGCTAGCCAGATGGTATTTGCAGGGATGGTTATCAACTATAGCATGTACAGTCAAGATCATGTAGTAGTCTGTATGCCCTGGGCCATGTATGAGCATAGAATGTAAGGTTTTCTAGCTGTAGCAGTCAGCCATGTTTCCAGTGCCAGGTGAAGCAGTGCCACATAACTGATCCAGACGGTTAATGATACAGCTACCATGCGGTCATCACACCATGTCTGACAGAGGTGAAATGTGCAGCTTTGTTGGACAGGGTTGCATAGTGTAGCAGGAGTATGTAACGTGTATGGCACAATGAGCTCTCCAGCATGTGGCGATCCTTGTACTAGGAAGGTGGATGTCCATGACATATTTATTGTATGTATTTCAGATCAGGATGTGTACATGTAGCATGTCCAACATCACAGTGTTAGACATGTCTTTATGCAGGGTAGGCATCATGCTACATAGTGAAATGAGGATTGTGAAGGCTGGTGTCACCCATTCAAACATGGGCAATACCCCTTAAAGGTGATATGTGATCCAATATTGGTCACTTGAGTGATGAGTATGGCTGTACAATGATCTCCATGTTCATGGATGGTACCCTGTCATAACTAGGGTTGCCTCTTATGACTACCTAATAGGCTTGGTGATGTCACTAGCTCAGGGATTTAAACTGCACAGCACCATCCCTTACACACAGTGTACATTATGTTGACCACTACCTAGGTGGTAGTTCATGGGTACAGGGTTATTAACCTAGCGGTGACAATGCAATATGCAGCTGTCAGATTGTGCACATATGTCACACACCTCACCCACAAAGCCCATTCTGTATGTTGTTCACAACACTGAGTCAGCTATTGCTCCTAGGTCATAGCCATTCACATACTTACATACGCAGATGCCTCCCATTTGTCTGTGTGGTATGGGCTACAATGAGGGGGAGTACAATGAATTAACCCTTTTTTACTGTAGCTGCCACTGGTGTGATATGCACATATCACTCAGAGACCTTTTTTAGTGTTGGTTCTGTCAACAGTCCACTGGAAGAACACTCTTGTGACATGCAAAGGTACATCTAGTATACTGAGTGTAGGTGGAACACAGGATGGGTGATGATGTCCTATGACCTGTCACAGGTATGATATGCAGTGTGAAATCATCCATACTGTCATCTACATCTGTACTGCTAACAACATATACGTTGATTAAGGTTTATGGACTTTCAGACCAGACTCAGCAAGGTAATAGTGCAGTGCCTCCCATTATGAGTGGTGTCTCCACTTTGTGGGTTGTGATAACTGTTGGTGTGCACCATTCAGTGTTTTCACAGACTGACATGAAGCTATGTTTTACATGATGTGTATGTGTAGAGCAAACTATTTTGCCATATATGTATGATACAACCAGGGATGTGGACAGGTCACATGCAGCCTGAGTGCACCTTGTACCATCATAGTTATGGTTACAGGGTCTCTGTAGTGTTCATGGATATGTGATTGTGTACCTGTTGGGGGGCAGTGTGTTTATGTTATCTGACACCCTATCTGTATTGCTTATTCATGCTCAGCACTTGTTCAGAACATGTAAGCACTTCATGAGCTACTAATTACTATAGCACTCAATCATCCTCATTTCCTACAGGTAAACACTGTTTGTACTTATATTTCCCACTTGCTTAGAGTAAAACAGCTGTTGTACACACTTTTCTCACATATCTAGTGAGAAATAGTTAAATATTCAGGCATGTCCAAGTGTCAATTCCCAGTGATATCACCTGTCTATATGATGAATATGGGCATCATGAGGCAATATAGAAATTGTCTTGTGTACACAGTCAATACTCTCCTCCTAACTTACAACACTACAACCTGTGGGAGATGCACATATGTAGCCATGCTGGAGGTAAAGCTCTCTCCAACCCAGACTGAGCCTGACAATCATGTGGGGATGTTAAACGTTTGCATCACACCACACTCATCACATAGTCTCACTAGATCTCCACCACCACAGGCCACAAATAGTAAGACTACAACATTTGTGAAGCCTCTCAATACTACTCTATCTAGTCAACAAAGAACTCCAAAGCAGAAACACAGGCAGCCCCCATCACCCAACACAACACCAATTACTTATAGCCCACAGACTTAGTGTGCCCATCAACTACAGCCAATAGGGCGATATAACGTACCCATAACACTAGTCCTAGGTGACTCTATAGGTGGTCACACTGATGTCCCACTCAGCAGGCTACACAAGGTGATAGTCACTTTCAGCTGGCTGTCAGGTAGCAGGATCCGCAACATAACCTATGCACTCAGGTCACTCCTCAACAGGTACAATATGACTGTGTCATTCTCCATGTTAGTGTGAATGCCTTGAGATGTAATTTCCTGGACTACATGTATAAAGACATGGAATAGCTCTCCGATCTTGTAGCCCAGGCAGGTATCGCCCTAGCCCTGAGAAGCATTCGGAAGTCGTCCAGACTGATAACGCAGTACAAGGACTGAATTATTCACTTCAACAGTTGGCTATGCTTCTGGTGTCAATTCAAGGGTATCCGGTATCTGTCTGCTTTGAATGACATGGTCGACAGAACATGATACTTTGGCACAGATGGCCTGCACCTGTCAGCCCTGGGATTACGGATAACATCTAAGGCTCTTGCTGCTCCTATAGTGCCTGTTTCAGGCACGGTTTAAATAACATATTCACCACCATAACAGGAACAGGCAAGCAAAACCTGAGGGTATTGCTACTCAGTGCTTGACATTTTCATCTCAAATGCACTCACCCAAGGCACTCCTTGTAATGGACCACTTTGATATCTCTGCAGTGACTGTAACCTGCTTCTAGGCTCCTGAGAGCACCCCTGCACTAACAGGCTATTACTCAGACTACACCTTTCAGTCATGTAACCAGGACCGGAACACCCACGGCGGAGGTGTGCCCATATTTCCCAAGGATATACACACCTCCAGGCTGGTTGCTTAGCACAATGCAACTAACTGTGGCCATAACTGCTATACAAATTGTAGCTTGCTACAGATTCCACACCATACCCCACGGTTAACAGTCCTCACTTCTTGGTGTACTGGAAAGTAGGGTTCAAACAGAAACTACTGATGTGCGACTGACACTACCCCACCATTAACTGGGATACCTACTTATGTACCGACACATTAGGCCAACACTTTCTGGGATTCATAACCTCCAATCGGCTGGTCAACCTATCCACACCACCACCAGGGCCAACAATATCCTAGACCTGGACATTACCAACATGTATAACTGGTGTTCCACACCTGAGGTTATCTCCTCTTTGGTTAGATCTGAACGTACGCTAATCACCATTGTTATCCACATCCTGGCACCACACCCTTTACAGAAAACACAGTACAATATTTCTACAAAGCCAACTTCAGGCTTCTTATGACAGCAGTAGTAAACGTCATGACACCCGTGCAGATGGACAATACAGTTACAACCGCTGAATCATACACAACTGCACTTAATGAGCACTTACATGACTGCATGGATCATGCTATCCCAAACAGAGTCATGACGGTACCCACCAGAAAATGGACGCCACTCTGGTGGTCCACTGCCATGGACATAATGTACAACAGAAGGCGGAGACTGTTGCAAAGTAGAGTACAATCCCATGAGTGGGGGAGCTCCCTGGTCAGCCACAGTAGGAATCTGAGATCCCTTATCACATCCTCCAAACTAGCTACATAAACATTACTGTGACTCATTCCAAGGACTACCACAAAGTGTTCTAGAGGTATGTCACTACTCTCGATCATGATACCCACATCTGCTCTGACATACAGCAGTTAGGCACGGACATTACAGAACCGACTGATATTGGCAACATCCTGGCAGATAGTTTCAGTGCTAACTTTACACCCCTCTCACACCCTAAAGGGCTCAAATCTATACAGGAACAATGCAGAGTCCCTGCGGTCACAACTATGTAGTTCAAAGCTGCACTCCCTAAAGCCAGGAACACAGAATCCATGTGACCGTACAACATCCCAGGCTGCGATTTCCAAGAACTTCAGAATGAAATGGCCCCCCACTTGGGAACCAAATTCACTAATAGCCTTGCATCAGGCATTGTGGCCCCTGAATGGTGCACAGCAACAGTTATCACACTCCACAAAGGTGGCACCATAATGGACCAGGGGAACTATTGCCCTATACGCCTGACTAGACTGTTCTGCAAGGCTATGGAGCACATCATCATGGATCTCATTCACAGAGACATTGGTGGCCTCCAAACCTTTGATCCCACCCACTTTGGATTTGTTAGGGCCAGACCATGCCTCCTAAACCAGGTGGAGTTCTTTGAGACAGTTATGAGGGTAAAGAAGTCCACACAGCTTACCTTGTCCTCTCAAAGGCTTTCAACACCGTTCCCCATTCTGGTATTGTCAACATACACATCCACCTGCACATCAACCCCTACATCACGAGATGTTATGCAATGTGGCTCATGGACAGAACCCACACAGTGAGGGCAGCATACCCTAGTTCCTACTGTAAATCAGTTACAATTGGCATCCCCGAGTCCTCAGTCATAGGGCCCCTCATGTTCGGTATATGCTTCTCTGAGGTGCAGGCTAGCACAGAAGGATGTACCCTTAATAGGTTTGCAGATGACTGCAAACCAGGGGCCATGATTGATTCACAAGCTGATACAGACACCCTGCATAAGGGTGTCACTGGGACGGATACCTGGTGTCAATAACATGGCCTCAAGCTGCATGCCATAAGGTGCATAGACATCCCCTTTGGGTTACACCAATCACCCGTGGACTATCACATAGGTGGTAGTCCCCTACATGCATAGGACATAATAAGGGGTCTTAGAACCCAAATAGATAGCATCCAATCCTTTGATAACCATATTGCCAAGGTGGTGTGGATATCCTTCTACGTGGCCACCCTAATCTCTAATGGGTTTGTAACCAGAACAAAGGCAGTCATTGTAACTCTCTACTCATGACTTATAAAACACATTAAAGGGTACAACACCCCATTTCGGATGTACCTTAAGAGTCAACAGCAACAGTTTTAAATACCACAACATTACCACACCAAGAGGATTACTGACCTCTGAAGGATGACGTATGCAGTCCAACTACAGAAACCCTAACTGTACTCATTTGCATACTGCATACTCAGAGGTGATCTCTGCTGAACATACAAGGCCCATGTCCAAAACAATATTGATGGATATGCTCCACATAAGCAAAAGCCACTGAGAGCCACATGCTCTGGTATATGTACCTAAATGCAACGATGAATAGGACGTGCTGGAGGGATACATTCCTGACCCAGACACTCACCATGCTTTGGAACATGATTCCTATGTGCATCAGGCAGGGGCCCTCACTAGCACTCTTCAAGAGATACGTCGATGGGTGAATGGGAGACAGATATGTACACCAGGGATCACTGCAGTGGCTTGCTGTACAGATGTGCAGGAAACAAATGGCTCTGCTGTTCACAGGCAAAGGACACTAACCTATGGAGGTGCCGCAAGTGAAAACACTGTAGTTAGGCTTACGAATGGACTTGGCCAGACAACATAGTACCTAACTATGAATCTATGAAGCTATTACATGTCCTTTGTGCATGGATAATTGACTAGCTCTTCCATTTCAATTAGCTATTATGCTGATACACTGTCTGGTGACTACAAGTCATATGTATCCTGTTATTGTGTATTGTACATGCCAATAGACATACCTAATGTTTGCATAATATAACTGTAATGCTATGTAAAATGTTAGACCACCTTAGACATATTATTCTCAGTTATACGTCCACACATATGCCTACTGTTACAGAATATCAACATATACTATCCCCTGTTATGGCACGTACTTGTTGGACAAACCCTGCCACTGACAGCGGCTGGAGTGGAATTGTTGTGTTTAAAGTCCTTATGTAGCATCCCTTGGTGTGTATGAGGTGTTTACCTTGTGGCCCACAGCAGTACACACAATTTCTACGAGCGTTACTATGCTCAACAATACATCACTACATAATACCTTTTCCCACTATATGCATTGCGTACACTTTCATTAATACAGAACAGGCACTACATACAGTAACATACTGAGCATTCTACATGCCTTCTTAGTAGTCCGAGTTGACGATAATATCAGTCCTATTCCTTTTCTGTTTTAACGTTTTTCTCGTATGTACATACAGTTTGAATGTATGACAAGCCATCCTTTTATATGTAAATACCAGTCACATGTGGTATCCTGCCACCAGTTGGTGTTCTGGAGTAGATGATTACATGCACATCAGCTGTGCAGCTACTCCATTAGTCAATTACATGGCAACAGTGGGGTATAATTGAATACTCCACTTGGGCATTGTCCCTTTGCCCTACCTTCGAGGAAGACGGCCTGGATGTGTTGTTTGTGATGAATTGCAACAGCTATATGGAGAGACACAGAGATATTTTAACTTCATGGCCCCCATGGATTGTTTATAACGGCTAGAGGATGTAGGTCTACATGTGAGTGTAGCTGTTATATCAGTCGTCTGATACGGGATTATTGCAAACAAACCCTGTAACATCGGCATCTGTTCCATTGTACAATAGCAACAATTTCACATAGGCCATTATAGTGTGTCTCTCACAAGGTATGTTAAGGCTTCTGCAGATGTCATAGAGTGAGTGGATGTTTGTGATGTTAGTACAGTCTGTGTATTGCAATTGTTTCAGGTGTGGGGGAGATGTAGGTGGGTGTACATAGCAGATGAAGGTGTGTAGGAACTGCACTTATACATATTCCACATGTGTCTGAGGGCTCCTTCCCTAATTGAAGACCCATCATTTAGTAGACTAATATTATGGTTATTGCAGGCTTATTCATTAAGCCATTGTTAATTGGTTCCTATATAGCATGCAGGTGATGTTGGTCCTTCAATCCCTTTGGAAATACATTGGTATGTAATGAAATGTTGCTACATGAAAGCTGTCTTGTGTATTTCTGGCACAGATATTTGCACTCATTGGAGTTGTGTTGGTGACTAAACCTCTTTGGCTTGGGTTGCCGCCTTTTCAAATGGCCATAGTGGGACATTTGCAGGACACACATTGGATTTTAGAGGCTGACACATACTCACGGTCAGTACAAAGTATCGAACTTTACATATATGCCTATATAAAAGCTTATATTCTTGTAGCGGTTTACTTGCTTATCCTGTTTCTTGTTACATGTAGGTATGTTAGATACAGATATAATAAACGACCAGCCAGTAGAAACACAGGTTTATTCAAACTTGATGTCTCGGCTTTAACAAAAGTCTTTAATGAGTAAAAACTAACATTGAGTATACTTGCCTCTTATAGTATAATCAATGAACCAATAAAACAATTAATTAATCAAACATTTCCAATTAATTTCTTCATTTAGTCCAAATGGATGTAATGTATTAAATTTAAGAATATATACAGATTCTTTAAATAAAAGTTTGTTCTTTAACAAGCAAGAATCAAACATTGAAACTTTCACATGTTCTAAAATCGTACCCTGTAAGTCTTTGTTATTTCCATGATGAAAATGCTCAAAATGAACTGCTACAGAGCTTTCTTGTTTTTTATTACTTATATCCCTAGCATGTTCCAACAAACAAACCTTGAATGCCCTTTTGGTCTCTCCTACATAGTACATATTACAGGAGCATCTTAAAGCATAAATAACTCCTGATGTATTTAGATACAGATGACTATTTTATGCAACCATTACATTAACTATGGAACATGCAGAATGTCTCAAGATTGTAGGACATTAGTATTTGTACTAATTTTGGTGAGGCACTACCGCACATAGAGGGAGTGCCCCTCACAAGGTGGGACAGGTGGTAACCCTATGTTTAGCTCATGTCCATAGCACATATTTGCAATAGTGTTAGCAATAACCCACGCCTTGGTGTGGGTAATGGTGAATTTACCCACGGTTGATGTGGTTTGTTCATGAAGGTGAAGCTCGAGTGGCCAAACAAAGACAACTGTGGGTAAATCCAGCATTACCCACACCCAGAAGTGGGTTATTGCTATTATACAATGACATTATTTAAGAAGAAAAATAATAATTTTTTTTTTAAATAATGGCATTGTATAATGCCTCCTTGCTGCCCTTCCGCAGCTGTCTGTTATTCTGCGGCACTTCTAATGTACTGTGCATGCATATGCTTATGCAGTACATTAGAGCTGTGGGCAAAAGCAGTGGAGAAAGCAAGATCTTCGTTGCTTTTTACAAAGTGTCTCACTATGTTAAATATTCTCTGTTGCTTTTTTTAAAGCTGTCTCGCTATGTTAAACTCCTTTAACATAGCGAGAGACTTTGTAAAAAGCAATAGAGATCTTGCATTCTCCGTTGCTTTTGCCCACAGCACTGATGTACTGCGTAAGCATACACATGTGCAGTAAATCAGAACTGCCGCAGAATAACAGACAGCTGTGGAAGGGCAGCAAGGAGGCATTATACAATGCCATTATTTAAGAATAATAATTATTTTATTTCTTAAATAATGTCATTGTATAATAGCAATAACCCACTTCTCGATGTGGCTAATGCTGGATTTAACCATGGTTGTCTTTGTTTGGCCACATGGGCTTCACCCTCGTGACCAAACCACACCAACCATGGGCAAATCCAGCATTACCCACACCCAGGCTCCATATCCTTTGTTCATAACGTTCGGTCGTGGCGGAATGTGTGATTGCTATGGTCCATGTTGTGCACATATTTGAAGACTTCAACTGCTGTATACGGCATACCCATGGATTCAGGAATGCACACACTTTCAACAACCACATTACCATTCACAGACTCCCAAACTCCAGAATACCGAACACTTAAACTCGCGATAGTCAATCTCCCGGAACTAACACAAACACAGAACACACATGCATACACAGACACACTGCTACCCATCACATCCAAACAAACCATCCTACACTACGTATGGCCAGGTGGCCATGCCCCATACACACCCCATGTGGGTGGCTGTGCCCCACACACCACACCTACTGTAATAATCTACCTCCGAGATAGCACAAACAGACACACGAAGCAAACACACACACACACACACACACACACACACACACACACACACACACACACACACACACACACACATTACAGTCTCATGGAAATACACACCACACTCAGAACACACACTTACACACACTGCAGCAATCAGAAACATACTTAAACACAGTACATACCTGGACTGCAGCACCAGAAGCACTATCTAAATGTCCCTTAACATCGTGATAATAGTACTCACGGTTCTAGTGTTCTGGTACTGTGGTCTTTCGGTCTTTAAGCCTCGTGATTACATGTGTCGATATGTAAAGCATTCGGTATTTGGTAGTATCCTATTTATATATTCCTCCATGGCTGTGTACATGTTGTTAACCTATCTATATATTTGCATATATATGTATATCCGTATATATCGACATATATCTCTCTATCACCCTTTCTATCTCTATATTTTATATATATATATATATATATATATATATATATAAATATATATATATATATATATATATATATATATATATATATATATATATATATATATATATATATATATATATATATATATATATATATATATATATATAGTCATATATATATATATATATATATATACAGAGAGAGAGAGATAACACACCTTTCTTTGGGTACATGGCGGTGTAGACTATTTCCCGAACTCCACCCTTTTGTGTTTTAACCTGTGACAATACACACCTGCCGTTGTTACATCTCAGGTAGCTCAGTGGTAGGTGATTGTGTACATGGTTGCATGTTCTACTCCTGGCATTGGTTGTTTTACCTCACAGAGCAGGCACTATTAGTATAAAGGTGAATAAAGCAGATTTCAGTGGTTCTGGCCAGCTTTGCCCGTGATCTGCAAGATATTCAGCAAAGCTTAGACCTGTTTTGCGCATATCCGTGTAGTCATGTTTAAGTGACGCTTACCGGAATAAACTCGCTAACATGTGCTTAAAGGTGCTCTAATGACCTGCATCCAAAATCCATTATTCGTGACATAGGAATTACGTAACAGCTCTTGCAGGTCATGGAACCGGGAACATGCATGAGACAGTTAGTGGCTTTACCACTAGGGCATCTGGAATATGTACAAGTGTTATGGTGTTTAGTATGTAGACTGTACTATGGCTGTTCCTCCATACTGCAAACAAATGTATAACTCAGTTAGTTTACATATGGATGATACCTATTGATGGTATGTCCAAGTGATGCTTAATGGATGTGATCCAGCTATGGGAATCCATGTCACAGTGAGTTGCACACTGTAATGTACTACACCTTGCCACAACCATAACTGGAGAATGCTGGGGTGACAGATACCTGTCATGGGTACTCACCATGCTTTGGAACTACATCCCTGATTATATTATATGGAGCCCCTCATTATCACACCAGGGGATCCTTGCAGAGTAGGTGGGGAACAGTGGTTACACCCCAGGGATCCCGCAATTGGCTCTGCTCCACAGAGAGATAGTTAGTTAATCAATGAGGTGGCGACAGCAGACACATTTTGGCTAAGCTGATGAATGGCCTCTGACAATCCAGCATGTACCTACTGATGTACCTAGGAACCTATACATACAGTATCAACCCATGCTGTTAGCTTAATTTACTGTTTAGGTGTTAACTTACCTTGTACCAATAGCTGTTGTATGTGCAATAGTTGATGGCTGCCTATGTAGGATGCACACAGTAGACCACCTATATACATGACAATTCACAGGTGGTTGTGTGTGTGTGCCATTTATTTTACTATGTGTGCAGGTGGAGAAGTGTGTCAATCCGTAGGGGCCTACACTGTCAGTGTATGTGCTATATGTTCCCTCTTTGCCAAGGCATGCGCATATTGGGCATGCCTCCATCTGCCTACTGGGGCTGGCACAGGGTGTTTGTGGTCTGAATCTCTATGTGCCTGTGATGCTCTTGGCAATTGCTGTGGGCTGTGAGGGCCTTCACCATTATGTCCCTGCTGCAGCTGTTTCCGCAGGATCATATTATGTAGCATGGCACATACTATGAAGATGTGGGCACACGTGCATGAAGAGTACTCCAAGGCTCCACCAGATATGTCCAAGCAACAGAACTGTGATTTCAGCATCCCAAACATATGCTCTATAATGATTCTGGTTTGGGCGTGTGCCTCAGTATGGCGTTCTTGCATGGGTGTGTGTGCATTTCTGATGGGAGTCATCATCCACGGCTCCAGTTCATAGCCAGCATCCCCCACAAGGTAGCCATATGTGATGTCCCCCCGGACAAATACCTGGTACAGCTGTGAGGCATGCCAGATGTGGGCATCATGGTAGCTTTAAGGGCTGCCAGCACACACATCCGTGATAATGTCCTGGGCATTGCACACTACCTGGCAGTTGATGGAGTGGTATCCCTTGTGGTTTATGTAGTGCCTAGCATGCTCACCAGGTGGTGACTTGATATGTATGTGCATGCAGTCTATTGCACCCAGTACCTCCAGGTAGTCTGCCACATGGAGGAAGAGGCGCACATTGCTGGCCAACTCCTCCTGAGTACGGCGGAAGTATATATGCTCATTGGCATGTGGTAGCATGGCATCCAGGAAATGGTGGAGTACCCCGGATGTTGATGCCTGTGAGATCCCCATGATATCTCCAGTTGGTCTTTGAAAGGTACCTGTGGCTAGTATTCTCATGCTTACACATACCTTCGTGTCCACTGGGATGGGTTCCCCTCTGTTGTTTCTGGCTCTGAGGTGTGAGCTCAGTGATTTGCTGTATGATGTCCCTGTCCACCCTGTAATGCTCTACTATCTCCAGATCATCTAGTCCCTGGTAGGTTACCCTTGGTCTGAACACTCTTCTCCTCCTCCGGGGTCTGAGGTGGTTGTCAGCATCATCCTCCACACCACCTTCAGTCTCCAACACATGGTGATGAATCACAGCTATGGCAGATCCCAACAAGTACATTGCAAAAGTTCCCCATCTGTTTACACCAATGGTGTAGTGTTTGGGAATACACAAGTGTGTGTGAGGTGCCTTCACACTTTATACGATTGTGCTTTGGAAACAGATGATGTCATAGGGTGTGTATGTACAATCAGAGCTGAAGGGTATCTTACTTATGTGTTTTACCGCAGGTACTGCTATTGTCATACCTTTGGTGTTGAATTACATTTAGCTGCCATGGATTACCTCTTGCCCTTGCCTTCATTTTTCATAATGATTCCCCTCCCATTGTCAGTCATGCATCCAGCAGCCTGCTTTCTTGTTTTGTACTTTCCCAACCCAGGATAGTGTTGCAAAATGTGTTCTATAGCCAATCTACTGTAAGTTTGCTTTGCTCTGCGGTGACAGTTCTCTTTTCTTTGCAATCCAGCACCTCCCCTATCCTGTTCTGCAGATTGCTACTAGCAGCTTTGTTAGCTACTGTCAATGGCCCACTGTGAGTTAATAGGTGTTAATTACTCAGTTGTTTTCCAATTACCCTACTGCGGCATTTCCTTATTGTATTCCCATAACCTTCCTGTTTCAGCTGTGGTGCACGCCTCTCGCAGCCGTTTACTGGGTTTCGAGCACGTTGTCATTCACGTACACATGCGCTTTCGGTCACCATGTGTGCTCTCAGCTAAGCAAAGTTATGGCTACATCCACACCCCTATCCTGCGGCTTTGCTTAGCAATGGGCAACTCGAATTAGCAATGCTCCAATGTGCTTACAGCTGCGGTGGCACACCCCTCTGCTGATGTCATGTATACCTCCAGGCCACTCCTCGGTGTTGTACCGCTGCACAGTATGGTACATCCTTAGGCCCGCAGAACGTTTGCGATTCAGTATTACTTGCCTCATTTGCATGGCATTGACTGCTAATTCATGTTTACCATGCCAAACACTGTCACAGACCCTTAGCAACCCTTGCACCTTGGTTGTGGTGTAGCATGCATACCATTGACTATTATGACGAAATCATGATTTGTGTTACATTGCAATTTTATGACATCTGTATATATTTTCCTTGTGTTCTCATTTGCGCATGCATGCCCTGTGGTTGTACTTTGCGTTAGTGTGGCCATGACATTAAATGTTATTTTTTATGTGTTGTGCGTATTTTTTATGCCATTGGCTGTATATTTAGCCACTGGAATATTTTAACTTTGCAATACATAACTTTGGTCTGCTTTCATGGCTCCGATGTTCTGTTTGGAAAAATGTAAACTGTTTTTTTTTGGTTTACATTTCTGTATGTTTATGCTACACCTGCACCACTTCATGAATCACTATGTACCTACATTTGCATGCTGCACTACTGCGCATGGGGTGATTAGCATACATGAGCCGAGAGCTGTGCAGATCTGGCATACGCTGACAGTGTACGTGGAATTGGATCGTACCTGAATCACTTAGCAGCCATATTTGGCATTATACCACCTGCACCTGGTGCAAGCTTCTTGAATCCCGAGGAATGTTAAAATCAGTGAAGAGAAAAAAATAAAGATATTTTTTGTGATGCTAAGGACAGCAAATTTGAGGAAGGGTGAAAGATAAATATTGTAGCATATAAGGGAAAGGCAAAATGAGTGAATATGAAGAGGGGAATAAGTACGCACACACACATACACACACACACACACACACACACAATATATATATATATATATATATATATATATATATATATATATATATATATATATATACAAAAAGAGGAGAGTATATAATGTTGAAGAAGGTGGAGATTAGAAAAACAGTCTATGTTGTAAAGCAGTTATGTTATTACATAATCTAAGGAATGGTTAAGCAATACTATATTGTGACAAGACGTTCTGGGTAGATTAGCCAGGAGATAAGTAATTACATAGCTATGTGTTTGCTAGAATTTTTTATATCAGATTTAAAGAGTCAACAGGAGTCAATTTGTTTAACTGGGAATGGTATATGATTCCATTTTTTGAGCTGCAATTTGAGCACACATTTTGCCAGCTATGTTGTCAGATTTTAATATAATAAGAGGTAGACATGATTAAAGAGCAAAGAGCTCTGCTTGGAGACTATGGCTGAATAATATATTGTAGACTTGGACATTTGTTTAGGAAGTTGAGATGCTATAATGTAGTTAGCATTTGTGTGTGGTACATGAGATAATTCTAGTCAGTTCAAGTGTTTGAAGACATACAGTGATAAGCTCTATATGGCAGTTTGTGCAACTGACCAACTTAGAGGTTTGTGAAAACTGGACAGGCATGTAGATGAGTTGTAAGTAGGTTGTTGCAATATTTTTTTCAATCTGACTCTGTAAGGTATGGCTTAATCTAACCAGGACATGTGACTACCAAATAAACATCTGCACAAGACTCCATAGTAGGAAGATGACAATTTATTGAATGAACTTTCAACTTCTTAGATCAAGAAAAGTGGACAAAGCCATAAAAATGGCGGGGGGGGGGGCAGGTTTTGAAAAGTTGTATTGATTGCTTACAGGATGCACTGATCAAATTTCAGGTGTTTGTCAATGATGATACCTAGTAATTTAAGTAATTTAGTATGAGAGACTTGTTATTTATTTTTTTTAACTTATAAATTTTTTAAAAATTGAAACAAATTTTAACATTTAACAAACATAGCTATCAATTAACTATGTACAAAATCCATAACAAAATTTTATATTAAACTTAGCCATTAACATTTCTCTAATAAATCATTAAGTTTTTGCTATGATAAATATTAATGCGTAACATTCAGTGTTCTCATTTTAATAGTTTGATATTCTTTGTTACACTCATCCCAGGATTTAATTAATGAAGGCGCGCTACTGAAGGAGAGCAATGTATCATGGGTATTGAATCAGTGTAGGGAGTGTATTACTCTGTTTGAAGATGAGTAATACACCCCCAACACTGGGAAAGTGCAGTATATCAGTCTATGCATATGTATTAAATTTGTTTGTTTGTTTTTTTTTTATGTTTGCACAGCATGGTGTGCAGCAATAGACACATGCCAGACATCTAAAAATAAAAAACGGATACATTTAATTATGAAAGCAAAGGTCAAGTTTAAGCATAGCTGAGCGGGTTTGCATGGTGCACTGTGGTGCTCAGTGGTGCTTAAACGTAGTGGAGAGGTATATGTAAAAGTATAGCAGCATTATACACATCCACGTAGCCAAATGGTTAGAGTAACAGCCTTATGTGCAGTAGGTGCAGGGTTTGAATACAGAGACAGGTTATTAAGCGGTTATTTTGCAAAAACGCATTATGAGAAGTATTTTTAAATCCCTGTTTAAATTTTGTTTGTTTACACAAACAGGTCATTAAGCATTTATTTTACAAATCCACATTTATGAGAAGTACTTTTAAATCCGGATTGAATTTTGTTTGAATACACAGACAGGTTACTAAGCATTTATTTTGCAAATACACATTATGAGAAGTAATTTTAAATTCTTAATTGAATATTGTATATATACATGGGCATGTTATTAAGCATTTATTTTGCAAATACACATCATGAGAAATATTTTTAAATCCTGCTTTGCTATGCTCAGCTAAGCTCTGCAAAGCACAACTAAACCTTGCCAAACACTGCTTAAACAAGGAATGTTTTAGCAGTGCTTAGCTTGTTTGCGCATTGCTAAGCATCTCCAGTTTAAGCAGTGCTCAGCTCAGCTAAGCTGGTTTGCATGGTACCAAGTGGCGCAACACATTTTTAAAAATGGCCAAATGGTGTGTATGGGTGGGAAAACAGGCTTATTTAAGTGCAACACATGGGAATATAGCAGAAACTGTTGGGGTTTGACCCATGCAGGAACTATGGCAGGTATTGGAGAGAGTTCATGCTTCTGGGTGCAGTGGTGGGGTACTCCTGACTCCAGGGTCATGGTTGGACACCTTGTGAAAGACCATGATGTCCGGCTGCTGCAGGGCCAGTACCAGGAATAGGAGTATAAGTTGGAGGCCTGAGGCCCGCTGGCACATGATCTCACTAGCACTACAGGTATCCCCCACTCAGGTGAGAAGGTCTGTCACCATTATGATGATCTAAAGTGGCAGAAGAGGAGACTTCTAGACACCTGGGTCCAGAATGCTTGGGATGGGAATGCACCACAAGTTTGTATGTACTGTTAGCATTGTTTCACCAATACCTAATCTGAATATGTGACAGACAGGTACACATAATGGTGTGCTTCTCTCCCTACAGCTGCAGAGGAGAGACCTCACAACCTAGAGGCCCATGCAGGGTGCCTGGCCAGGTTGCATCATGAGTGTGGTGAGTACAGATTAATTTGCAATCCATAGTCAATTACACAAGATAGAGTAATTCAGTCACTGCTAGTGGGTATATACTGTAGAGATGTATGTAACACAATAAATATGTCTACTGCCAAGTATAGTGCAATAAAAATTAAGGCATTATACCTGATAATGTTAATGAAATAAAGTTTCTACTGCAATAAGTGTTGAATTACAGCTGTATTGCAACACACATTATCCCAACTGTTTAATAAAGACTCGAAAATATAATAATAACTGCATGAAGGTACCCCTAATAAAGCTGAGTTGTGCAATATGTGTGTAAGTAGAGCTGTTGTTCATAAAATTGAGTATGACATCTGCTCTGACATAAAAATACAAAGAATACTGCTAACTGACTCAAGGTTAGCTAAGAAAGAGTGTTATGCTAAACTGTAGATTCAGAGCTGTACTACCAGATATATGCATTATGACATTTTTCCTTCACTAACATCTCAAGCAATACCAGGAACAGCCAAAGTAGATTGTTTATATCAGGACTGTCTTGTGTTAACCATTACATTTCAACAGTATGCATTTCTGCTCCGAGGTACGGTGTTGCAGGCAACTATGAAACTGTAATAGCTGTAGCCTGCAAATATACTATCTGCAACTGTATATGGGTCAGGAAGCCAACTCAATACTCTGTTATAGTTTGTATACATCACAGATATTTCCACCCACTAAGAGTTTATTGTGTACACCTATATTCTGTGTATTAATGAACAGTGTACCTAGTATCTCTGTCATACATGAATCAAAGGCATGTGCATTCAACTGTCACTGCAGTCTTGTATAAAACTGTACTAGTATTACCTATTACTGGGTCATATTTTGTTTTCAGATGATCTCTATGCAAATAACAGGCAGTCAATAGCGAGCAGCAGCTCAGTAGCTCAGTGCATTAAATGCTGTGGCTGATATACATTTTGTCACACAAGTCCAGAGTTTGAATCTAGTGATAAGTACTAATAAATATTAATGAATCAGTTATGTATTGTTAACAGATGTTCTCCCCACAGGAATTACAGGTACATGGGTGCAGTAAACCTTATTATAGGTTAATAATTTGTGTGTTCTGCAGTAACAGACCGTTGAATTGATCAGGAATGTGATATGACATCAGAAAATAAAGACAACAAGTACAATATTTGCAAATGATTATACAATAAATAAAATGTGTAGTCCTGGTATGGCTGTATGCCTGGTGTGTCTGTGAATGTTTGCTGATGGTCTAACCCCATGCCTGTCAATGATGGCATGATAGTTGTTTACTTTCTGTACTGCACATGATACATGTCTCTCAAGTTTCTCACTGTCATGGACTATAATCACTGTCACCTAATCCATCTGTCACAGATCTATCATCGACATGATTATCTCAATAGCACAGTGACACCGCATCAGTCCACAGTGCACTTTGGTAGTCATATAGGTTCATCTGACATGTAATAGTCCTCTGTAGTTGTGTACCTGTAGGTGTTACAGCTTGGCCCATACAGTCCCATGTGGATAGCTTGAGAGGTATGTATGTGCTACAGCAGTTATAGGGAACTGTTATACATAAAGGAGGGGCAGACCTGTTGAGTATTTAACAGTACTGTTGCAAACTATATAGCCTATACTGGTATTAATGGACTGTATTTCTCTCCCCTCCCCCACCCCTTATCTTCATAACTTCTTATTATTGTTATACATCGGTTATAGTTTACTATTAACAAATGTTCTCTAAACGTTATGTTGGGCCTTGTGTTTTATTACTGTTATGTAATACAATGGTTGTATACTAGCATATCTTGTTGAATCACCTATGTTGTTGGCCTTATACCATAACTGTTACTGGCATGCTGTTACTATACTGACTGTTACCTCACTTGCATAGTGGCTAAAAAAATTGCCTGTCATGGATTGAGGGCAGACTGGCCAACCTGGATGGTCAAGGTAGCCCCGGTGCCCAGCCTCCAGCATAGCCACCTTCAGGGCAGTGAAAGAGCAGTGCTGACTGCCCATGGGTGGGGAGCTCAGTCACACTGCTGCCATTTGGTGACACATGGCTCTCTGATTCCACAACACCCTCCCCATCCAAGGTGTTTGCCCCCCTCATGTGTCACACACCACCCCTGTATGCTGTCTTGTCTGTCTTGTCTGCAAATGCAACCTCTCCTACTCAACTTGCCTCCCACATGTACCTATATCCCTTCTACAATATTCCACTCTTTCCTTAAAAAAAGGGCACTTGTCTCACAAAAAAAATATTGCCTCATATATAGCTTTCCATTTCACACCTGCATCCACTGCACAAAATGAATTACTACTAGAAAAAAAACAAATTTGAGGAAGTTCCCAACACCAGAAACAACAAAACTTTGTATTGCGAAACAGCAAGGAAGAAGAAGGGGGGGGGGGCTTGAAAAACTACTTGGAACAAAAAGAGGCTTTTTGGCAAATTAAACTACTGGCTGATAGATCTCCAGGGCTCAATGACACAGTGAATATTAAATGTTTTTTTTTTAAACAGGAGGGTGTATATTAGCAAAGGGCATTCATAGAGATGTTAATGAATTTTATTATTTTAATTCAGGAGTTAAATAGTTAATTTGTTAACTGGAAGTAATTAGAATGCAACTATTTAATTATGGTGTATTTTTTGTGAAATTGTATTCTGATGAAGTCTTTTTGATAAAAGTTGCTAATAAACTGAGTGGACACTAGTACTGTGTGGAATTTTTCCTTGCTGGTTTTTGCAATATGAGGTTTTAAAATTAATTATTACATTAATCAATCCACGCAGTTTTGTTGTCCTCACCCCTCTCTCTGGGGTGTGAGATTCCAAATTCCAAATTCTGTACAACCTGAACAGCTGTTGCTATACAAGAAATGGAGAACTATGGTCCTTTCCTACACCCGTCCTGCACATCCCTTCCTGCCTGTCAGTATGTTTTTCCCTGCTTGCCCCCATTTCACCACTTTCCTCTCACTCCTTTCTTCTTTATTTTTTTTAATTTTTAGCATGGGTTTAAGTGGGGCTAAGTGGCACATTTTGCAAACCAGCACAAACCCACTTAACAGTGCTTAAAAGTGCCTTAATGGTCTTATGTGTTTCTGACACTGTTAGGCAGATCAGCAAAATAATCACCACTGCCACATCTCGAACTCAAGGCCTTCTCAGCTACAGCACAGTGCATTAACCCACTAGGCCACTCAGCTCTGAATGACCATAGGTGTTTCCACCCACATATCCTGATTGCCACTGACACACTGCAAGTACATATAATGGGAAAATTGGCACTGTATTTGGGACTGTGATGCAGACACTACACCATACACAGCCAAATAAATAAGGATGGATGTAAGTGAGGCCTGAGATAGCAGGTATAGCTGTCAACTGTACAGACTGTTTCAGAATGTCCACAGTTGCAACCCCTAGTTCTGGCACAGTTATCACAGAAACATATCTGTCTGCTAAAGTACTGGCATGTCATTACAGATTGAGGTTAAAAAATCATGACAGACATTTCAGTGTCACATGTCGTACCCAACAGAAAGACATGTATCCTGCAAATACACCTGGTGCACTACTGACTCAATAGCTCAGTCTGCTAAATGCCTTGCATGCAGTACATTTTGCCACCCACAGTCCTGTGTTGTTCAAATCCAGTGTGTTGCAATGTTGCTCATCACTGTAATACTGTATCAGTCATTGTGGCAGCCTCTGAGTAGCAGTACATGGGTCTCAGGTCTGTCTGCATTGGAGGGGGTTGTTTGTAATGCATAGTTGTACAGACATGCTCAGAATATTAGCAATGTAGGCAGTATCACATTACCTACTCTACATTTTCATATATGCATATATTATCCTGTAACAATGCCACATATGGTATTGCTGACCATACTTCTCCCTCACATTTCCATAGGTACATCAGGTGTGGCCAGAGTCCAAGTTCCTGTACCTGCTGAGTGTGATACTATTTTTTATGGTTCATATATACCCTAAGAATGTTAAGGGCAGCCACTTTGCTGTAGACACAACTGTTATGTTTCACAAGGTACAATACTTGTATGTTCATTTTCAGAGGGGTTAACTGAAGTGCAATGAATCGGTAATCACAGTAGTGTATTTGCAGGAGCAGTAACATATTTATACTTATTTTTGTCAAGGTCTATGCTGGCTGCTATGCACGGGGCAATAGTATGCTCATGATGGGTGCACTGTCTTTTAGGTGTAGGTCTGTCACATACACTGGCATTTATCTCACAGGTGTATAGTATTGGCAAAATTAACTGGACATAGCTGCAATGTATATTATAAAGGGCCTGTCTTGTCTGTGTATGATGTAGTCTGCTTGTGTGTTGTGCATGGGATCAGAAATAAGATGTGGTATGTGTAGTGCAGTTGTGGCTCCTCACCTGCATGTGTGTGTGTGTGTGTGTGTGTGCGTGTGTGCGTGTGTGCGTGTGTGTGTGTGTGTGTGTGTGTGTGTGTGTGTGTGTGTGTGTGTGTGTGTGTGTGTGTGTGCATGTGTGTGTGTGTGTGTGTGTGGGTCACCTTACATAATAATGCAGGTAGTAATGTACTTATGTTGTCTTCCTCCTCACAGGTGACTGTGGGGGGTGGAGTGTGTCCCCCTCGCAACCAAATGTCAGTGCCTCATTGGATCTGATGATGATGGTGCCCAGGAGAGGAACAGGTAGGGTTGTTGGTGGCTGAATCTGTCCTATGGGTTGACATCCCACTTCCTCCCCAATTGTCCCCACACACAGTCAATATGCCTACACATACCCAGTCTCCTTTGGCCACAGATATTGGAAGTCAGAGTGTGGCAGCATCAGACAGGAAAGTGTGACATCAATGGTATCAGTGAGTGTAGACACTAGCCATAGCCAGAGATCTGGTGAGGTCCCACACAGGCAGATTGACAGGGGTGCTCGAAGGAGGACTGCTGCCCATCCACCATCTGTCACAGGTGTCACATCATGGGTCACTCGACACATGTTTTGGTCTATCATGGAGGCAGGGGCACATTCCGAATGCAACACCAGACAGATGGTCAGGATCATGGATGCATCACTGTCTAACATCCATGACTCCTTCCACCACATTGGTGACACCATGCATCATTTCACTGATGAAGTGGACAGATGGTAAGGTGAGATATTGTCAGTCCTTGACTGCACATTGTCTGTGCTAAAATATGTGGTGGGAGTAGAGCGTTGTACACGTGGATGTAGGTCAGCAACAACATCCACTGAGAGTCCATGTGGCCATGCACACTCACACTCCCATAAAGGCAGTACCTCCAGCACTACAGAAGGGAGGGTGCTGACCACACCATGATGTTGCAGGCTATGAGCATGTGGTCCTGGGTGGTCTCTTGAGGGGCGTGGGCCCAGGAGGCACCAGTCACCATCAGCAACTAATACCATGTCTGAGCCTGGGCATGGTAGTGTCAGTGCCAGTCCTGGAAGAGCCAGTTCCCATGTTTATGGCTGGAGATGGTTAACTTTGCACTGTGCTATATACAGTCCACAGCTGTCCAACATACCCACGTTTAGGACTATCATCTGGCTTGACTGTGTACGCACATACACTCAAACATCACTGTCACATGCAGGTCACCAACAGACACACATGGCACCTCTCCATGGCTCAGCTGACCAGCACCTCTTCCTGACTCACACACATGATGTCAACTGTTTGGCACAGCCTAGACCTCTGGCACCACATCCTGTGCATGTGATGATACTTGTGCCACATCCCTGCCATCCATACCATTGATTCAGGGCCATGAAAATATATGTCTGATGTACATGGTGACTATATGGCATTACATGACAGTTTGTAGTACAGTAGTGTTATGCCATGATAGGTGCTGCATGCTGGCATGTGTCATGAGTACACACCAAAGTATTTGTACATTTGTTGCATGATGTTAGATTGCTGGTAGTGTTGCAGACTGACAGGTGTCTCTCAGAACTTTATATGTTTCTGTTCCAGATGTCTGAGTGGATACTTTGTGGAGACTTTGTGGCAATACAGAGGCTCAGGATGGCATGGCAGCACAGCAGAAATATGACATCAGCAAGATATGACTGTTTATGTGCGTGGTTATTTAGGTGCATATGTATAGAACAGTGTGTCAGGGACAATGGGGGAGGACAGTGTACTCTTGCATACATACTCCATGTCGGGGTGTGCTACACTTGATATGTGTCACCTGGGTGTTCTGTACCTACAAATGCAGGTGGAGATGGATAACATTTATGCCTAGGTTGATGTGGGCTATTTAGGGGCAGCAGCTAGTCACAGGGCCTTAAAATGTATAATTATTGCACACAGATAGACACACCATTTCCAGGGGACATAGTTATACACACACAGAGTTGCCTTACTGAGATTAGAACCCCTATCTATCTATTAGTATACAGTATAGCACTATGCACTTATCGCATGTGCCAAGGAGCTTATCTGTGTTGAGAGTGTCAGCCAGTGCTGTTAAGGTAACTGTCATCAGCAGACCTTGTAATGAAGGCCAATGGGGAGCCTGGCAGGTGGGCACAAGGCCTTTAACTGTATAACCACTTTATACAGATAGGCAGACCACTGGCAGGGAATATAATTACATACACACACACAGAACTGCTCTTACTGAGCTTAGAACTCCTACCTAGCTATTAATATACAGTATAGCACTATACACTTATCGCATGTGCCACGGAGCTTAATGGTGTCAGCCAGTGCTGTTAAGGTTGAAGACATCACCAGGTCTTGTAAAAGAGGCTAATGGGGAGGCTGGCAGGTGGGTACAGGGCCTTAAAATATATAACTATTGCACACAGATAGGTGAGACAGGCACACTACTGCCAGGGGTATAGTTACACACATTCACAGAGTTGCCCTCTTAGTATACAGTATAGCACTACATGCTTATTGCATGCACCACAGAGCTTATCTGTGTTGAGAATGTCAGCCACTGCTGTTAAGGTGGATGACATCAGCAGGTGTTGACAGAGAGGCCAACGATGAGGGGGACAGTAGTCACAGGGCCATAAAATGACTGACCATTGCACAGACATAGGCCTGACGGGCATGTCTATACAGCTGTAAGGGAAATATCTACACACACACACACACACACACACACACACACACACACACACACACACACACACACACACACACACACACAGTGGCTGAAGTGGTAATCAAAACCCTTACCTACCTACTATTACACACTACAGCTCACAGTTCTAATTGCACATGCCACTGGCTACATCTAGTGTATATGTGGCTGCAGCCACAGTACTTGAGGGCTATGTAAAGTGGCCCAATCTTACACAGCCTGTGTGGCCTGCAGAATGAACCTGCTTTATACTGTTATTGTAGCTAGTATCATAGCAGTATGGTACCTGTTAATACCACTGCTATGTGTGTACAGTTTCCAGTATTACCATTTCTGGCCAGTTGCAGTTTGTTTCCTAGGTGCACAGCTGGCCAGTGACAATATGACCTGCCCATGTCCTGCATTCCAGCCATTGCACATTACACCACCTGCCCACCATTGTCTGTCTACAGGGTGACATTCCACAGGCACAGGGTTCTGTGGTTGAGTGATGAATGTCATTATGTGGCCGTGGTCTTTTACCATGTGATATACATACACACACACACACACACACACATACATATATATATATATATATATATATATATATATATATATATATATATATATATATATATATATATATATATATATATATATATATATATATATATATATATATTGGCTGCTGCACCTGATTCAACAGTCCAGCACCTCCCTGATATTTTGTCCAAGGTATTCCCTGGCTTTGTGCTGAATGTAACATCTGACTCCTACCTAGCAACTGTACAGATTGCAATAGAGTGTACAGAGTTTTGCATCATATGTATGGGTCATTTTACATAGCATTGTGATTTTCTGCTACATCATTGGCAAATCATTACAGACTGACATTATGCAATGATGACAGACCTTTGAGTTTCTGACTCCATACACACCAGGAAACCCATGCTACTGCATGACCTGTTATTCTCTGCACTTTCTACAATTTTTTGGACACTAGTTGATCCTTCTCCTTATATTTGGTCCCTTCTCCCACACTGTTCATGGCATTGCATCATATGTATGGGTCATTTTTACATAGCATTGTGATTTTTTGCTACATCAGTGGCAAATCATTACAGACTGACGTTATGCAATGATGACAGACATTTGAGTTTCTGACTCTATACACACCAGGAAACCCATGCTACTGCATGACCTGTTATTCTCTGCACATTCTACAATTTTTGGACACTAGTTGATCCTTCTCCTTATATTTGGTCCCTTCTCCCACCCTGTTCATGGCTTTGTCCAGATTTCCTGCTCTACATGATTGTAGGTATGCTGTGACCAGGGTACATGATGTAACACAATACACAGGGTTACAGTACTCACACCTCTGACTGTACATGTTTTGCAGGATGACCAGCGTGCCGCACCATATGTCTGCTCTGTTCCTCAGACAGTTGTGTTTTTCTGGTAATATACTACCAACTGGGGCCCACTGACATGTTGTAAGTATTGACTCAGTGACATGATGACCTTTACAACCTGCTGCTACTTTGACTTGTTACAACCTGATGTCTCCTAGCCACCTTCTAGGTTACTCAGAACATCTATGCAATGTTTGTGGGTTTGGCCCTCTGTCTCTCTATTGTCTCAGGCCTTCTCCAGCTTTCTTGCAATAGCAGATTGTGACCTATTGACAGTCTGTGGGATGCCTATGATAGGAGTACCTTACATGTAAAATTTGTAGGTGTGGCCAGCCTAGAACCATGAACACCATCTACTATACTAATGCAGTTAGCCCATTGAGCCACACCAGCCACCAAAATGTGAGGTTTAATTCCTCACACTATCAACAGCAGACAGACATTTGACCCCTGCATATTGTGGATATAGAACATGTGGCCAGGTTGTTTTGGACACCCCCTGGGATTGTGTTGTCTGCTGCTATTTCCCTGCAAACATACTTAATGCAGTTGTATGAGAACACGGCTGTGTTGGGGGTAGGGGACTCTAGCAATGACAGTCATGCATCTGTCCTATGACCCATCTGTTTGCCATTTCACTTGTATACTGCAGTGGGTTTGGCTGCCTTGTGGCCTTCTGCATATTATGGAGCAGCCAGTATTGTACAGAGTACCTGTTGTCCAACATAGCTGTTAGTTGTCTACAAGTAGCCCAGTAGCCCACTCTATTCCCATGCATACATGCAAGAGATCCATACATATGGTCTCATAGTCTAGTACCCCATATATTTGTAGTAAAGGAGATTGACTTACCATGTGAACGCAGCAATTGAGTTAACAGTACTTCAGGGCTGACTCTGTCTGATGCATCCAGTACACAGCCAATAAAGGTACAGGTTGTGTGGTGTAGCTGGCATCCTTTTTACTATATATGTGAGTCAGAGTAAGGTGTCAGTCCCTAGGACCCTAAGATGTTAGTGCATATGCTATGCAATGCCTATTTGCCAAGGCCAGGGCATACTGGGCCTGTCTATGTCTGCCTACAGGGACAGGCTGAGGGTGTTGCTCCTCTGAATCCTCCTGTGGGTGTGGCTGTGGGGACCTTGGCACTGGTGAGGTCTGTGTGTACCTTCCCTGTGATGATCCTGCTGCAGCTGTTTCCACAGGATCATATTGTGTAGTATGGCACATACTGTGAACATCTGTGCACATGTGGCTGGAGAGTACTGCAGGGGTCCACCAAATATATTGAGGCTCCTGAACCGTGAATTGAGCAGCCCAAACACACACTCTATGATGTTCCTAGTTTGTGTGTGTGCCTCATTATGGAATTCTTCAGTTGGTGGGTGTGCATTTCTGATGGGTGTCATCATCCACAGTTCCAGTGCATAGCCAGCATTGCCAACAGATGGCCATATGAGATGTCCCCCCTGGCAAACATCTGATACAGCTGTGATGCATGCCAGATATGGGAATCATGATAACTGCCAGGGCTGCCAGCACACACATTCATGATAATGTCCCGGGCATTGCACACAACCTGGCAGTTGATGGAGTGATACCCCTTGCAGATGATGTAGACTCTACCCTCCTCACCGGGTGGTGCTTTAATGTGTACATGAGTGCAGTCTGTGGCACCCAGTACCTCAGGGTAGTGTGCTACATGGTAGAAGAGACGCCTACTGCTAGCTCTCTCCTCAGGAGTGCAGGGTAAATAAATGTGCTCACTGGCATGTGGAAGCATGGCATTCAGAAACTGGTGGAGTACTCTGGATGCTGATACCTGTGAGACCCTCATCATGTCTCTAGTTGGTCTTTGAAAAGTACCTGTAGCTAGAATTATAAGGGCTACAAATACCTTTGTTTCCACTGGGATGGGTTCCCCTCTGTTGGCTCTGGGCCTGAATTGAGGGCAGCAGAGCTTGGTGAGTTCTAGTAGTATGTCCCTGTCCACCCTGTAGCACTCTAGAATCTCCAGCTCATGTAGCTCCTGGAAGATTACCCTGGGCCTAACACTCTTCTCCTTCTCAGTCTAGGCCTATTGTCATCAGCAACATTAGCACTTACCTCATTCTCTAGGACATACAGATGTAGCAGAGCAGCAGCAGCCCCTATCATTCTGTCAGTTAAAATTCCTTAGTCTGTACTCCAATGGTGCAGAGTATGGGGGAGAAATCAGTTGCAGGGTGTATGCATACTTTATAGTGCTCTGCTGCAGATGCAACCTGTGTGATTGGATAACGATGATGCATTCCACCTGCCAGGTACATCACTGAGAGGTTTGAATGGCCCAGTATAGGTGGAACAGAGGTTAGCAGTAATGTATACATGATTGGCGTTCCCAGGAAAGTTCCTTCTTCTTTTCCTTTTTTTTTTTTTTTAAATGCCTTCCCTGTTAAGCACTGCTGCTTGGCATGCAAACCCATGGCATCGATATAAACACTGCTTAGCATTCTGGGCACACTCCCATCCTCGGGCATGCTCAGTATAGCTCAAACTAGCTAAAACATGTGCCCACAGCTAAGCAATGCTTAGTAGCACTGGACAACACCCCCCCCCCACCGCTTAGCTGACCTGAGCGGCGCACAGACGGGTATCTCTGAGCTCCAATCCACTTAAACAGATAGTGACACACCCTCTTTTCTTGTCAGCTAGCTCTTCTATGGACACCAACATGGTTCTGAGGATACACAGGTTTTATCTGCAGACACAGTGGCCCATTTTTGCTATTTAGTAACCCCAGCTTATTTGCATACACATCAGTGCACATGACCTGGATACTTCACTATTATAGGGCCTGCCTCCTTAGCAACCAATGAAATCTACCATTGTATGTACTCCTTGTAGGGCCCTATAATGCATTATTGTCATATATTTCTTATTTTTTGTTTTTTAAACATTTCATTTATTTATTTTGCATAATGGCATGTTAAAGCAAAAATATTAGAATGTATTTTAAGGAAAATGATTATTATATGTTAATTTTTCACTTTTGCCTATTGTAAAGACTGTTACAAAAGATCAGCCTCTTATACTATAACACTATTTGTGATTTATAGTTTTTGAATTTAGTTAGCTGAGACTAAGTTTTATTGTTACATTGATGCTTGGTGTTTCATATCAGAAGGCAGGAGAGCCCAGTACTTATTTTTATAATGTGATAGGGATTATTTATGATTCAAAGTTTCTCTAGTGCTTCCAGAGTAGGAAAATAGAATACAAAATGAGTTGGAGTTTTGAGTTTGTTATGACTGAAGTTTAGATGCTAGCCATTGATCCCTTAAGATGTCAAGTTTTCCAGTATGGTTAGTAAAGGAATCTTCAAGCTGTGATAATACAGTAATGGCTTCATATGATTTGCTCTGGTAATTTGAGAACCAGAGTTATCAAATAAATTAAGAAGGGACTGCAAAGTGATTATGCTTCAAGATGTCTACCACAGATTTATGTCACATTGTTTGTTGCCTAGTAATAATATTTATCATTAGCATTATTTTCGATGATATACTTCAAATGGTATGACATGTTAATAGTCAAACAGATTGTAGGATGTTCATTCAATATTTTAGATTTTGGTTTTCTAAGGTATATGAAATGGACAACATGGAATTTTGATAACGCAGTATGTGATTTAGGATGATCCACACACACCAAGAAATCTTTAGGAATCAGCCACAGTCTTACTGCTCAGTTGAATCAATAGTGAAATCAAATCAAATCAAAAACCAGCATACAGATGATCAGTTGACTGTTTAATACCTGTTTTGGTCTGACAGTTAAAAATGTACAGCTCCATGCCTGATAAAATTGCAACACTGAGCATTAATGTTTGTCCCTTTTGGCGCTGTTACCAAATACTGTTAAGAGCACTTTCCACTTCAACTGTAGTGTTCAATAGATGAAGTCTGTGAATGGCAGAGAAGTCCATTACCATCCAGCTTCAAATTAGGCAGGTGTTCCTCCTAGTCTTTCATCTCCAGGTATCTTTGTCATTCCCAGTATGAGTACTGAAGTCTTCCAGTATAAATACATAACCTATAGGTTGTATCTGACCAAGCAATGTGTTTACAGTTTCCAGGAAGGCTGTGCACACAAAATTAGCTTTTGGTATATAAGCACAAACAATGGAGTTTTTTGTTTAGTAATTCACAGCCACTTTTTGGTAAACATCTCAACCTCAGCCAAAAACTCAATTTGTACAGTACTCAGACATGAGCTATTGAATGTTTTTGCATTCCATCAAGGCATCTCCTGGATAGTAATGGTAAAAGAGATCAAAATATGACCACCTTAATGTGAAATTAGGTTCCAGAAGCAGTGTTGTTTGTAGTGGTAAGACCGGCTATATTTAGCCAGGACTTTTCAACCTTCTGTACATGCTCTGGTTCATTCAAAGCAGAGAGGAGACGTTCCTCGTTCCAAGAAAAGAATTTGCACTGCCATGCATCCTGTTCCTGCTTGCTAAGGGATGCCTCCCTGGCCTGACTAATCAGCTGAAATGCTGCTCAAAGATGACTATGATATACAAGTATATCACCTCTGTTGAGGAAATGCAAAAATGACTGTCTAATAAGATTTCATATGAAGTTAATCGATGGAAGCATTTACTTCATCCTCCCCACCCCCCCTCATAAGAAGCCTAGACTTGCACAAACATTGCTAAGTTAGCCCAGGACAAAAACTGTATACAGCACATTTTGTAACATTTATTTCAGCATAACAAAAAAGATTCAGTTCTGGAAAAACTATACATTTACTTTTATTACACTAGCAAAATGTTATTATTTTACCTACAGCATTCTGAGTATGAAAACATCTCGGATATGTCACCAAGTTTAATGAATAACTATAAATATGGAGTTGAAGCTGGCATTACAAATATTACGCGATGTGCTTGTGGATGAGTGTTAACCATCAAGTGTATATCTTTTGTGCTATAAATGTTATGTATAACATAAAACCAATGCTTTAAACACCACAATTTATAGCACCCTAGGGGTTGGAAGCAGTCTTAACTGAACATAAAGACAGGGAGTGAATATTAGCAAGCCTTGGGTTCAGTACCATGCACAGAAGAAAGAAACTGTCTTTGTGATGTTTTCAAATTCTTTCAATGTCTGCAGGATGTCTTTGTCTGAATATATGGCTGTGGTACTGAATTTCTTGCACTGTGATTATGTAGTTTTGTACTGGAAAGAAGAAGATGGCCAGCATGGTGTCTGTCTATGTAACGTCAATTAAAGTACAAAATAATTCAGCAAGATCCAAAATATGTCAAAGTTTTCTTTGAAACGATGAAAGTCAGGGCTTTGAAGAATGCAAAACAAATACTTTTTTCCTGCTGGGACAATTTGGGGGATGCAGTAAAAGTTAAGTCAAAATAACCATGACACTGACGCTAAAATCATTGTTTTATAATTCTCACAAGGACATTTGTATGGCCTCGTTTTCATTAGAAATCTCACCAGTGTCCATGGTTCATTCTTTTCTTGAGTAAAGAAACAGCTGGAGTGCATCTATTTATTTTTCATCTGACTTCCTCTCTTTTATAGCTTGTTTTGAACTTCCTTGCAGAAGTTAATGCTCATTTTCTAGGTATTGTACTTGTCATAGTAAAAGTCCTTAAAAAGATTTTTAATTTGATACCACAGGTAAGACTTCAGACAAAGCTGAAATACAAGCATATATTTGTAAAGAAATGCAATAAAATCTTGTTTTAGCAATCCAGAAATATATATGTATGAGGTATGCAATTGAATATAGATATTCAACTGAATATGATTAAAACGTACATATATAAAGATATATTTATTTATTTATTTATTTATTGTTATGACCTGGGCCAAAGGCAAGTGAGGGATACACAATAGTCATGAGAAAACACTGCAACAAATATAGAACTGCACACAGTCATAAATGGAATAAGTGACAAGGAATGACAAAGTTAACAAAGGTCCAGTGACAAAACTATGTAGGCAAACAGAGAGTATGCTATAAATGTATTTACAAAAGGTACATAGACTAAGTAATTAAAATAACAGACTTCCCGAGTGGAATGAGAGAGTACATATCACTGATGATATATTGTAGTGAGGAAATAAAGCTTTAACAAACTTATGAGAATTCTCCTGTGTAGAAGAAAGATCTAAACATAGATGTGAAGATGAAATACAGGTGGAAGACGATAGCAGTAATATAGTCTGTACAAGGAGGAAGCTGGCAAAAAGAAAGAAAAACTGGGTGATCAGAGCTATGTAGAGAAAAAGGCAGATATTATTTAATCAGGATCAAAAAGGAGAGGGGACACATTATACAGAGTAGCTGTTATGATGTGAAGGCTAAGGTAGAAGTCCAAAACTGAAGTGTAAAGGATATATTTTCAAGTAGACAAGTGAACAAAAAATAGGAAGGAGAAAGGATGGAAAATATGTAGACAGAGCATGGGGGAAAAGCCACAACAAGAATGGGATGCAGAGGGAGAGAAAGTGAGTAAGGAGTCAATGAAAAGCAAGACGATACAGTCAATATGTGATACATAGCTTTAGCAGCATATGTGTATTGCAACAAATGTTTTTGTATGGGGTCCATAACATTGTAGGGATACTGCACACATGGATCACTGATCAAGCACACTCAGAACATGTGCATGCAAAATATTTTAAGAGGATAACTAAGTGGTTTCTAAAGGATTTAATGTCTGCTATACTTCCTAGTTCAGGGAAAAGCATTTTCAAAGTTGATAGCATTACTAAGGAGCATGTTCTGTCACCTTTCTTAAAAAAATGCCTTGGGTGCTCAATATTTATTGTCTCATTTATTACTGGTCATATGTTGCAATTAGAGAAGTTATTAATTAGTATGCAATGAGGAGAGGGAAACATTGATGTAAACTGAATAAAAATATATATGTAAGCTAATGGCCCAATTAGAGTTCTCTTTCACATATAGCTATTTTTCTCTGGTTTATTTCAGGCAATGATGGATTGGTTGATCAGCAAGGAGGATAATTCAGCAAATTTTATTCACGAGGACTAGCTGTTTTTATCTAATGAGGTCGCCCTTACTCAGAGGAAGAAGTACACCTTTCCTTATAACAGACCTTGATTTGAGAGTATGATTTATTGAAACCATCAGCATTATAACTCATAACATACAGTATCGCTTTGGTTTAAACATTAATACTCACTGGCTGAAGGTTGGGTGTGAGTCCTGCTGATGGTCAATATATCTGACAGTAAAAGAAGAAATAGTCAGTGATACAGCCATCAGAACTACTATCTCCCCATTTATTGGGTACAGGACCTACTTCTTTGGAGTACCAAACAGCAAAATATTTTTTTTAAGGTTACAAATGAGGCATTTGCATTTCAACAAGCTTTCCAGTCACTTTAAGTCCTGTTCATGCCTTCTTTATTAAGTTTATCAGAGAGGGAATGAGACAGGGTGACTATGTTGCAGACCTTTCAACTATCCCTATTTTGAGGACCATTCCTATTTTCAGGCGTGACTTACCCCTGCATATGATGTGCCTATTTCTGAAGGTATATAGCTCTCTTCAGGTTTGAGTTATTCCTTTGAAGAATTTTCTGAATCCCTCTTTATCACATGTGATTTTTGAAGCTATCTAGTACACAAAAAATCACACTGCATGATCAGCATACTTTTGCCAACTATAATTTAAAGAAAGACAGCAGATATCTTTACATCTCCCTTTATCTGAAGCAAAGATGAATCACTTCTGTGTGGTAGAAATTTGCAATAGAGTTCATGAAAGTCTACAGATTTTAGAATTCATCTTTGATGACGTACTTAAATTTCTCCATACTTTTTGTCACTGTTTTCGAACATGTTTCTTAGTAGCATCCCACATTCTTTCTGAAAACAAGAAGAGATATATGCCACTTACTATTTAAACATTATGCTAATTAGATGATTAGATTTTTAGCTGGATGTGATTACATTTCAAGGACCTTTACTCCTATTTTCAGTGTCTGCAGATTTAGAGGTATGTTATGTTGCCAATGTACATCTTCCTTTAACTCTTACCAAGCCATACTTCTACAGCATTTCTGTCCTTTTCTCTCTAGAATGCGTTTAACATTAAGCTTGTCCTAGAGCTGCCAAGCTGCTGCCTACTTGACATCTCAATAACCTCCTTATGCTTGTATGCTCACCACTTAATATATAGCACCTATATGGTCATAAATTATTCCTTTCTTTCTTCAACAAAGCATACAGAATGACAAAGATGTGTTCAGCCTGTATTGCTCCTTACTCTTCCAGTCATTCAATTCTGGATGTCACTGGTTAAAAAAAAATGTCAGCATCATACAAGATTTATATACAGTGCTATAAATAAAAACCTACCATTGCAAATGCATTACTTTGACACTTTACCTGACACATATTACATTACATGTTCTTACACCAACTCAAACTTGGTAAGACAGACTACACCTGGGAAGCTAGTAGAAAAGGTTCTGTTTATCATGATGATTTATGTAAAAATCATTAATCCAGAGCTGGATTCACGAAGGCTTGCACGGATTCTAAGAGCAGAGTAAGCCGGCAGACAGCCAATATGTCTGCCGAGCGATCCAGCAACAGCCGGCAGGGGCGTGCATGAGAGCTCCTAAAACTACTCTTGCAAGGACAGCATCATGGTATGTAAATTACCTCATTTGCTGCTGAACGCTATGCAAATGAGGTAATTTTGCGATCCAGGAAACACTAACCTGTCCGTGGAAGAGTAGAGTTATTTGCAGAAATGTACTCCCTTGGTAACAGAGTACCGTTCTGCAAATAGCAAAACGGAGCTATGACAGCTCCAAATAAAGGATGCATCCAGTTGAGGAAGCATGCCAATGGCCAAATATAAGGCCATTGGCATTTATATCTGTTGCAAAATAATAAAAATTAAATTATTTTTTTTCCTCGATCTCCAATGTTTAAGGGTAGCGCAGCGCCGCGTAAACATGCAACACTATAAAAACCAGAAAATAAAAAAAGAAAAGGCAAAAATAGGCATTTTATTAAAAATATTCTTCTGCCATGCAGGTAAATGGCAGGCTGAAGACAACATGGCTACTGAATAGTGGTTGCTAAGGGGAAAGCTCAGTTTGAGTGATGTAACCAAACATTAGTAGGCAATCCTATGCAAATGAGGATAAGGATAGTGAATCCCAATTTTCCCTGCCATGTGAACCATGTCCCTAGAGTATAAGTGTAGGATTAGGGGAGTAGTAGAGTAGAAGATAGGTGACATCATGAGGAGGTATGTATGAAAGACTGTAAGCTTATTGGAGCAGAGTGGCATGTGTTTGCTGTGAGTTACTCAGGACTGGAAGAGGAGTGTCTACAGTTGTCTTAACTGAAACACAGAAACCAAAGGTGAACGCCGTGGATATCACCAAAGTTTCTTGCAAAGATGCTTACACTGTGTGCAAGTGTGTGCACACCTGTAAACCCATCTAAGCCTGTGTGCACGTGTGCACACTCGTGTAAGCCTGTGTAAGGCTGGCTAAGCATGTGTGCGCGGATGTGCACCCACCTAAGCCTGTGTAAGCCTGTGTGCGCGTGTGCGCTCATGTGTGCGTGTTTGCGCTTGTTTGCGTGGCGCTGCTCTCTGTGGAAACAGAAAGGGAAAAGGAAGGAAAAGAAGTAGTAGGAAGTTAACCAGGGAGAACTAGCAGAGCTGCCAGGTGAAATCAATCAGAATCAGCCAATTACACAGGCAGTACACTAGCCCAGCCCAGCACTTAAAACTCTGCAAACAACATTCCCCATGTTTTACTCAGAAGCACTGTAACATTGCAGTATACAAAGAGAAGTGAAAACTTAAAAAGCTTAACTGAGACAAAAATTTTAGGGGCTACCATTGCTATTATAAGGCGACATGTGCAAGATGCTGAGGGTGGTGCCATTGTGAATGCTGCTGAGCAACCCACAGTGAGGAGACGGAGAAGTGTGTACAGACCCAGGGTAACATACCAGGGGCTACATGAGCTGGAGATAATGGAGCACTATAGAGTGGACAGAGACCTCCTGCAGCAAATTGTTGAGCTGTGCAGGCCACGCCTCACACACAGAACCAACAGAGGGGAACCCATCCCAGTGGAAACCAAGGTATGTGTTGGCTTAAGAATACTAGCAACAGGTACCTTCCAGAGACCAACTGGTGATATGATGGGGATTTCACAAGCATCAGCATCCAGGGTACTGCACCAGTTCCTGAACTCCATGCCAACACATGTCGGTGATCATGTATATTTCCCCAATTCCTGTGAGTCATTAGCCAGCAATATGCGTCTCTTCCAGCAAATAGCGGAATACCCGGAGGTAGTGGGTGCAATTGACTGCACGCAAATACACATCAAAGCACCAGCCGGTGAGCGGGGTAGGGCCTACATCAACCGCAAGGGCTTCCACTCCATCAACTGCCAGTTTGTGTGCGATGCTCAGGGCACAATACTGAATGTCTGTACTGGCTGCCCTGGAAGTTACCACAATTCCCACATCTGGCATCTGACGCAGCTGTAAAAAGACATTTTCCAATGGGGACATCCCTGATGGTCACCTAGTGGGGGATGCTGGATATGCACTGGGGCCGTGACTGATGACACCCATTAGAAATGCACACACACCTGAACAAGGACACCATAATGAGGCACACGCACAAACACAAAATGTAACCGAGTGTGTGTTTGGGATGCTCAAGTCACAGTTCCGGTGCCTGGACACATCTGGTGGAGCCTTGCAGTACTCACCAACTACATATACCTAAATTGTCATGGTATGTGCCATGCTACACAATATGATCCTGCGAAAACAGCTGCAACAGGAACATCATGGGGCAGGGCCTAGCAGCCCCCCACCATTGCCAAAGCCTGCACAGGCACAGTGTGACTCGGAGGAGGAACAACCTGAGCCTGCCCCAGTAGGCAGAAGGAGGCGTGCCCAGTATGCCTTGGCCATGGCAAAGAGGCAATGCATAGCACATACACTGGCTCAGTAAGAGCCTTGGAAATGATACCTCTCTCTGACTCGCACATAAAATAAAATGGATGCCTAACTTGACACTACCTGTTTTCAAACATGTATAGGGAGTGTACTATGTGCATCCGACATAGGCAGCCCTGCAGCACCACCTGAGGTATGATTGCCATGTTTTAAGCAATATAAAGCAGTGCTAAGCAGCTTTCACCACTATTTAGTATATGTAAACAAAATTGCCCATGCTAACTAACGCAACATCGGGCAACGTTGAGCAATGTTGGGCAAGGTCGGGCAAAGTTGAGCAAAGTCAGGTAAACATGCTCATATTTGCTTTACTGTTCCTTAAACAGTCTGGTCTGCCCAGCATGAAAATAAAAAGCAGCGACAGGGCTCAAACCCAGGATACTGTGCACTATAATCACAGTACTGAACCACTAAGCCATGACAGCATTACACTGGCACAGACACAGCAGGACAATTGTACACTAATGCAAACACAAAGAAATGCTGTATCATGAACCTAAAGAGGCATATGGGTAACCTCCCCCACAGGCCTATGCAGACAGATCATACTGGGCATGCTCACACACTTAGGCCATGTCTGAGTACAGCAATGGGCCACACATATCTGGCAGTTGCATGTTTCACCCCAGGAACCTGTCACTATTCACCAATCCTGCCTTTTGCACACAGTTATATGAAAACAGACACATACAATATATTGGAACCCTGTCATAATCAAACTTTGTACCACAAGTACTTAAGTTGTTCACAGAAAGTGAAAAAGCAAAGAAGATCAATACACCTGCAATCAGTATCATCAACAAAAAATGTGCACTCCCAATATTATCCAATCCATGTTCTGGCAAAAGAATCTGTGAAGGAGTACACAGAGAACCATGATGCTTCCTTCCGCTATGTTCTAAATAGCAAGGTACACTCATATATGTCCTGAGTCAATGCAAACTGTAAATGACTTACATTGCCAAAATCCTGTCAGACAGGCCCATAAATACATACCACCCTCTCACTGACAAAAGGCCCTATCATCATACCTGGAGATTGTGAAAGCACAGATATCACATATAGAATGGGTAAACAGCTCCTTCCAAATCTGAAAACATGGCGTCTATGGGATTACATTGTTTCCCCTAGCTGTGTCATAAGTGAACTCGAGAACAAACAGAGCCTGCACCTGAACAGTCTGTTGACACTCACCCTCTGTACAGGATATGAAACTGTTGAATGTGTTACAGCAACGTTTGACACACTCCACAAGTGTTGGTGCACAACAGAACATGGGAACTATTGTCTTATAAACCTACTAAGCCTGATCTGAAAAGCCCTTTGCCAACATCCCAGATACATGTTGTATCCACAAAATCAACAACCTGTGCATAAAGTTGCTGTCATCACGGCTGCACAGGTAAAAAACACTCTCCAAAGCCAGTATCACAGCATCCATGGGACCAGATAACTTTCCAGGCTGTGTTCTACACAAACTACAGAACGAACAGGCACCACACCAACGTACCATGTTCAGTCATAGCCTCACCTCAAGCTCTGTGCCTGCTGAATGGTGCACAGCGACGGTTATCCCACTACACAAGGGTGGACACACCACGGTCCCCAGGAAGGAACTAGCACCCCAGTAGCCTGATGAGCCTGCTCTGCAAGACCATGGAATGTATCATCATACAACTTATAAAAAAAGACATTGGTAATCCCCAAACTCTGGACCACAACCATGTCGGGTCTGTAAAATGCAGATCATGTCTCCTACAGCTGATAGATGACATTGAAGCAGTCACCAGAACCGTAGACAAGGGTAAGGTTTTTCGCACAGCTTATGTAGATTCTGCCATGGCTTTCAACACCATCCCACACTCTGGAATTATAGATAAACCCACTAAACTAGGTATAAATTGCTATGTCACAAGATGGGTCGCCAACTGGCTTACTGACAGAACACACACTGTGAAAGTAGCAGACTCCAAGTATGACTTTGGACCAGTGACGAGTGCAGTACCACAGGGCCTAGCCCTGGGTCTTGTCCTGTTTTGTATCTACTTCCCTGAAGTAAACTTTAACATGGAAGGTCTGTGGCTAATGAAGTTTCCAGATGACTGCAAACTAGGAGCCATAATTGTAAATACTAAAGATGTGGACACCCTACAAAAGGGCCTCACTGAGACAGATGGCTGGTGTCAAAACCATGGGCTCAAGCTCAATGCCAAAACGTGCATTGTCATCCCCTTTGGTAAAAACTCTGTAGCCATGAATTATAACATAGGCGGTAGTATACTTAACACTGAAAGTGTGATAAAAGACCTTGGGTCACAGGTGGACAGTGGACATACCTGTGATAATCACATCCCCACAGTAGTCAGGAGATCCTTCTATGTGGCATACCTCATCACAAAAGGTGTCTCATGCAGAACAGAAGAGGACATTGTTCCCCTCTACTCATCACTCACTAGATCCATAATGGAGTACAACACCCCTTTTGCTATGTACCTCACAAGACATGTACAACAACTGGAAAGCCTGCAGCAATACCTCACAAAGAGCATTAGCAGCCTGAAATACATGCCATACACAGACCATCTCAAAATGCTCCAGCTGTACTCTCTCGCATATCGCCTACTCAGAGGTGATCTCTACCTAACATACAAAGCTATGTCAAACACAGAGCTGTTGGACATGCTCCACGTAAAACATTCACAAATCCTCTGATCTTTGGACCCAAAACCATGAGTGAAATACAAAAGGAAGGGGTGTATCCATTTACCTTATGGATACCCACACCATCAGGTTAGTGGCACAGCATGAGGCGTTCCAGACCATGCAAGTGCAACTAACATTGGGCAAAGATGCTTATCAGATTGTAGCCTGCTACAGATCACCTACCTTGTCTCAGGAACCTCACTCAGTATTCCTCAGAACAGCGGAAAATATAAAGGTCCTATCAAACACCATTATATGAGGAGAATGCAACTCCCCAAACATTGAGTGGGAGAATTACTTGTGTACAACGTCCTTTGCCCAATGTTTCCTAGAGCTTAAAACCCAAACACCCTGGAGCAGCTGGTCACCATGCCCACTAGAGGTGACAACATACTGGACCTGATCATCACCAGCATGGGGTACCAGTGTTCCACGGCAGAGATAAACCCCTCGCTGGTAATATCAGATCATAAAGTGATCACACTGGACATCCACATCCTGCCCCCCCAGTCAAGGAAACCACTGTGAAGACATTTTCAAAAGCAAACTGCACACTTCCCAAGACCAAAGTGGAAAGTTCCAAAGCCCCCTTGCTATAAGATAATGCTATACAGTCTGCCAAATCATTTACAAGTGCATTCTATGAGCATCTACAGGGATGCAGGGATCGAGACATGCCAAATAAAACCAAGATGCACTCCTCCAAAAACAAGAAACCAATCTGGTGGTCATTGCCCATAAAAAAGCTATACAACAGAAGGAGGAAACGAACACATTATAGAGCAAACTTCACAAAAGGAAAGGCATCACCGATCATTATTATGAAGACACAATGATTGCTCATAAAAAAATCCAAGGCAGGTTTCTAAAGACAAATTGCCAAGGAATGTAAGAATAACAACCACAAATCCTTCATTAGCTATACCAAACATTTAGGTGGCAACTTCCAAATATGCTGTCAGCTACTGACAAATGGCAAGAAATACACTGAACCAACTTTCATTGGCCACATCCTGGGGGACAGGTTCAGTGCAAACTCCACCACCATCGCCCCCAAAAGGGCCTGTGTCCATCCCAGAAGAATGCAGAGCCCCAGACTTCATGGACATGCAGGTAAAGACAGCCCTCTCCGAAGCTAAGAACACAGCATCAGTGGGACAGGATGGTGTTACAGGCTGCGTCTTACACCAGCCCCAAAAGGAACTACACCTTCACCTACATTCACTGTCCATACTCAACCTTACCACAGGCTATGTAACCAAAGAATGGCATACACCAACAATCATCCAGCTCCACAAAGGGGGTGCCACAACAGAACCTGGAAACCATTGCCCTATAGGTCTACTCAGCCTGGTCTGCAAAGCTATGGAGCAAATTATCATGGAACCCATAAACAGAGACATTGGGGACCTGCAGACACTGGATTCTACCCAACTTGGCTTTGTTAAAGGCAGATTCTGCCTCCTAAACCTAGTTGGCTCATTTGAAACAGTTACCAAGGACATAGATGGAGGTGAAAGTAGTCCACACAGCCCACCTGGACCTCAATAAGGACTTTTGACACCATTCCCCACTCTATCATCATGGACAAGCATACCAGCTTGAACATTAACAGCTATGTCACAGGATGGGTGGGCAACTGGCTCACAGATCAAACACACATGTTCAGAGTTGCGGGTGCCATGTTCAACTATAAACCAGTCACAAATGGCATCCCACAGGTCTTGGTCCTGGGACACCACCTGTTCAGTAGATACTGCTCAGAGGTACAGGCAAGCATGGGAGGAGTATGGCTGAACAGGTTTGCAGATGACTGCTAACTGTGGTCCATAATTGACTCTAAGGCTGACACAGACATCCTCCAGAAGGGTCTTACAGAGACAGATACCTGGTGTCAAAACAATGCCCTCAAGCAGAATGCCAAAGAATACATAGTCATCCCCTTTGGATAAAACAAAGTGCACACAAATTACCACATAGGTGGTAATCCAGTATGTAAAGAGAAAGTAATTATGGCCCTGGGGACCCAGGGAGATGGCAAACTCCTCTTTGATGATCACATGGCCAAAGTGTTTAGAAATTCCTTCTATGTAGCCCACCTAATGTCACCTAAAGTAGCCCACTTTGTCTAGTCTGATGATGTCACCATCCTACAAATATACCTGTGTAAAGGAACATCTCTAGAAATGTGTATAGCATGTTGTGTTAATGTGTATTCCTTCAGTATCATAAAGTAGTTAGGTAGATGTTTGAATCCTGCACTTGACGTGTGTGTGTGATCTCCTTGGAGAGGAGCAACCTTTTTGGAGACTACTAAAACACCTTAAAAGTGGTATACTTATCTTTGTCAAGTCTGATGATGTCACCATCCTACAAATATACCTGTGTAAAGTAACACTTCCAGTAATGTGTATAGTGTGTTCTGTTAATGCATCTGCCTCTAGTATCATAAAGTCACTCGGTAGTGGTTGGAATCCTGTATTTGATAACTGTGTGTTTGTGTGTGGTCTCCTTGGAGCGAAGCAACCATTTTGGAGAGTAGTAAAACACCTTGAAAGTGGGATATTTATCTTGGTCAAGTCTGATGATGTCACCATCCTACAAATATACCTGTGGAAATGAGTGCTCTCAGTAATGTGTATAGCGCGTCATGTTAATTTGTACTTCTCTAGTATCATAAAGTAATTTAATTAGGGGTTTGAATCCTGCATTTGACAAGTTTATGTGTAAACTCCTGGGAGAAGAGCAACCTTTTTGGAGAGTAGTAAAAACACCTTAAAAGTGGTATACTTATCTTTGTCAAGTCTGATGATGTCACCATCCTACAAATATACCTGTGGAAACAAAAACTTCCAGTAATGTGTATAGCATGTCGTGGTAATGTGTACTGCTCTATTATGATACAGTAGTTAGATAGGGGTTTGAATCCTGCACTTGGTGAGTTTGTGTGTGTGACACTGTTGGTCAATGTGTTTTGGGTTTTACTTTTACTACTGTATGACATATCAGTATAAAACCAGTATGTGCACTGCACGTCAGGTAGCTGTGTGGCAAATACATATATGTACAGGTGACCTCAATTATTTCATAGGTGGTAACCCTGCTTTCTCCATGAACACATCTGTCATCTTTGCCAGAGTGCACTGCCGCTTTCCAGACCTTAGGTCACATCTGTATGCTTGTGACAAGCCAAGCCACTGCAGTGATCCCTGGCCTAGGTCATCCGTGTCACACACACTCATTACGGTTTCTATCGCATAGTGTGAGTGAGGGTTTATGGCTGAGATATATTTCAGACCTGTTCAAATGCAGCAAAGTCTGTCAATGATGGCTATTCATTATAGGTGTAGAACGACCTTTGTGGATATGCATGTAGACCCCTTATTGCTTATGCGATCCACCAAGGGATTTCAAAATACATTTTGAACTGTGATTACCAAAGGAGAGATGACATAACACTTGGCTGCATGTACGCATTGGTACCTGTTCAACATGTTGGTGGCTATTACCTATGTGGTACTGTGGAGACACTATGTTTTGTAAAGGTGGATGACTATGCTTTAGTTGGTTTATAGCTTTACAGCATGGGTTTGACAACAGGTATCTGTCTGTATGATACCCTTGTGGAGAATGTGTGTGTCATCTGGAGAATGCATTATAGGCCACAGTATGTATTTCCAGATGTGGACGACATATCCCTACTGTGATTGCTTGTACCTAAGAGAGCTATATACCAAACAGGAGTGATCTCAGGAATGGGTGCAGGTGAATACCACTGGTTACTGGCATAGTATAGTACCTGAAGGATCCAAATGTTACTGTGTGTCTAACATCTGTGCGTCAGTTGTCAAGACATCATCTAACAATTGTGTATGGTCAGGCTGTTGAGGTTATGTATACTACCAGAATGTAAAACATTGACAGATAGTAACAGTATCACCCACAGCATGGTGTCAAACCATGTCATACACACATGTGTACTCAAGTTCCACAATGTATGTAGTACAATGCATACTGGCCACCAATAGGAACTATGGAGTGTTACTGTGTAATACAGAGCATGTCACCCTGCCCATGTGTCCGCTATGCATGTACATGCAGACAGTGCACCTCCACCATGTTCACAAATCTACAACTGCAAAACCGTGCTACACACATCCCACACGTACTGTCCACTCTCTAACACATGCTGCCAATACTACACACATCGGCCAAGTAGCATGTGGGTGGACAATACACTATTGGAACTAACACTGGTGTAAACAATACTACATTGACAAACATAGCTTTAATGCATCATGCCTACTCAGCTACACCTTCAAGGATATCATTACACTTTACTGCTGACAACATGCTAACATTGCTATACTTCTAAAAAGTCTCCCTGTGCATCAGCACTATGGTAGCCTGTTCCTGCATCAATGTTACAGATGACAGGAGGTGGCACAGGTTTCATCATATGCACAGGGTGTGTTGTTGGTTTGCCAGAGGCCTACATTGAGCCATACAATCGACATGTATGTGTGTGTGTGTGTGTGTGTGTGTGTGTGTGTGTGTGTGTGTGTGTGTGTGTGTATGTGTGTGTGAGGGCCAGGAGTACTGCTATGGGCCAATGTTGATGTAATGTGTGTGGGTATGTGTTAGCCCTAGGTGTCTGGTTTCTCTGTGTGTGTGTGTCTGCATGCATGCAGTTCCACCATGTGGCTGCCATATATGTGGATTTGTGGGACAGCCTCAGACTGTACCTGCCAGGCTTTACAGATCACCGTCTCTGGATATGGTACCTGTGCCTGGCAGGTGTGCTACTGACAGTATCAGTTACTAAGCCAGACTGGGTACTATCATCAGAGGTGAACAGATGTACACTGGACCCAGGTCCCTGCTGGGACTGTCCAGAGCCACGTGCACATGGTCTTCTAGGGCGGTCTATGGACAGCCCACTCCTAACATTGCTGGGGCTAGTACTGGCACTACGGGAGCGGCTGTGACTTGAGGGATGTCCTCGGTGACTGCCAGCTGCTGATGTTGCTGGCATACATCCACGTTGATGTCTCAACCATCCCACACTGTCCTGACACATGGACATGACATTGCAGAAGACATCTATTGTCTCACCCCAATGTCTATCAGTGACCTCAGTGTAATTATGGATGGCACCTGCTAGGTCACGGATACTGTCAATTACAGTGGTGTTATGTGCCCTCTGTGCCCTTAGTCCCTGTCTGGTGTACTGTTCCATACGTGCCTATGCCTCCATGACAGCCTGGAACATGCATGAGGTTGTAAGACTTGTGACATGTCTGCCAGGGGCATGATGAGCAGCAGTGCTCCGACGAGAACCCCTGGACATCTGCCTATGTGGTACCCTTCCAGACTTCTGGGTATGGCTGCTGTGTCGGGATGCATGTGCCACAGATACCACACTGTCTTGGCCAATGCCAACTGTGCACTGTTCCTCAGCTAAGGGCATTGGTGATGTATGTATTGACAGTATGACTGTGTGCATGGATGGGCTGGACACGTGTACTGTCGATTGGTGGCCCAATGACAGACCCTGGCAAACATGCCTGTGCCTCAACACACCTATCCTCATTATGACTATTTGGCTCAGTGACATTGGGTTCCCTGCTGTAGTGAATCAGCCCAACCTCAGCACCTGTGAGACAAAGACAGGAAACAAACTTTATGACCTGTACATGATGTTGGAATACATGCACACATGAACACATGCACACATGCACACATGCAGACATGGACACATACACACAAATACACCCCTCACTAAAGCAGACAGACACACACACACACACACACACACACACACACACACACACACACACACACACACACACACACACACACTCACCACCAGCAATCCAGAATAGCAGTTGATGGTGGGGTACAGTATCACAAGCCAAACAGTCATATCACACGTGTCAGCATGCAGGACGTGTGTTGCTCAACAGCATGCAGTGCGAGTGTAGACAGCCCATGCTAATAACAGTACACATGGCTTTGATGCATGTGTGTTGTTGTTCAGTGATTGGCCTCACCCTGGAACGTGATGTGTACATGGACACAACATTGCTGTGCAAGTATTAAAAGCTCTGCAATGTCCTGTGCACCATCACTCACAGGTATACATACCATGGCTGGATGTGTATCTGTCTGTCACATAGATATCCATTTGTGATTAGAGCGTCTGTGTCTTTAGCAGATAATTGTGGACACAGATTTAGCACATGCATGCTATGTATACACACAGGATGAGTGGTGCATGTATACCTGATGGAATACCATTGCTCAACATAGCCATTGTACAGTGGTTATGGTGAGTGTAGGACATATTGTAGACATGCCAATGCCAGCCATGACATGGCATGCTACAACACTTCTGCAACATTAAACATCACACATACCCAATGTGTGTCATATAACCTATACACTCAATAGCATTACAAGACATATATGTGTCACTTTGTACAAATGGTGATTGCTATGCATATTGTGTATAGGTGCATATGTTTGCACTCACACAACATTGAGGTGCATAGCAATGAATGCCATGTGTAGTACTGTGATTACTGTAACTGGGTGGGGTGTAGTACCATGAGCCATCATCATGCAGCATCATGTGGTCACTCAAGGCTACTAATGTGTGCCAGACCGGCACCTAGCATGCTGTACCTGAACTGCAGTACCATGGCTACATTCATCATTTCACAGCCAGTTGTTACATGGGCTTGTAAGGTGCCCAATAGGGAGCATTGCCTAACATGAATGTGTTATGTGTTGAAGAGTGTCGCACAGCCCCATGATAGGCCTCTACCCCTCAGGTATATTATGTGTGGTGTGTGGATAACATTTGGGATACTGGAGTGTGACCTTACAGCGGGTGTCTGAATATGCCATGTGTAGCATATTAATGTGTACTGTGTATGACAAAGTTGTGTATGTATCGACTCTGCCTATCCAATGTCCACTACAGTGTTGCCACAATTGTGTGGAATGCTCTGTGTATTACATGTGTTTCAGGCAGCTACTCACATTACTGAGATGTGCATAGTCTCACAGCAAACATGCACAGCATACATTATGCGTAGGTGTGTTACGTGTACATGGCCTACACCTTACCTATGACATGCACATTTAATTTGCAATATTAAATGTCGAACACACTCATCAGCATGGGTCTGTTGCCTTGCTGTCACACCAGTGGGACCTACAAGGATATGAAATAGTTTGTCAGTGGCAACAACTGTGGCATTGCTACTGTGGGTTTGCAATCTTACAGTAGTACAACGGTTGACAGTCACATGCCTACAGATTATGTTACAAATTATCAGTATTGCACAACACCAGGCTCCACATCTTCTAACTACACAGTACACATCTCACATATGCATGATCTACCAATATTTATTTACTTATTTACTTACTTATTTATTTATTTATTTATTTATTTATCTATTTTAAGTTTGATTACTGGGGAAGTCCACTGGGCCATGAAGTGTCCATTTTCAGTGGAGGCCCGGGGAGAAAAGCTCCATAAGCAATACAATACAATAAGGGTTACATAGTGATGAAGGTAAATGGGCGGCCACGGTGGTGCAGTGGTTAGCATTACCGCCTCACAGCAAGAGGTTCTCCGGTTCGATTCTCGGCTGGGGTGCCTTCTGTGCATGTCCTCCCTGTGGTCACGTGGGTTTCCTCCAGGTGCTCCGGTTTCCTCCCACATCCCAAAGACATGCTGCAGATGGATTGGACACTCTAAATTGGCCCTAGGTGTGTGTGTGAGTGTGCCTTCTGTGGAAGGTTGGGTGCCGCGCTGGCAACTCAACACCGTAAAAAAACTCCACTGCCAATCAATGTGCGGACATGGTGATCCGCTGTGGCGACCCCTAACCGGGAAAAAGCCGGAAGAAGAAGAAGTGATGAAGGTAAATACAAGTGTAAAATTCATACAGTCAGGAAATGCAAAAGCAATACAATACAATAAGGGTAACATAGTGTTAAAGGTAAAATACAAATGAAAATTCATACAGTCAGGAAATGCAAATGCATAAAATGTACATCATAAGACACAGTTAACTGATAGATTCCACTTTTTTTTTTTTTTTTTACAATGGCAATACTGATATTTACAATATTTGCATACTTGGAGTCAAGTGAGAAATTGCATTGCAATAGAGGTAACAGTAGTCTACAGATATACCATGTTACCTGCACGCTCTGTGTCAACTCGCTGGGTGGCTCTGGCCTCCATGATGATACATGTTTGCTGTTGTTGTTGTTGTTGTTGGCCAGGAGCGACCTGACTCAGGAGAAGCTCCTCCACTCTGGTGAGGGGGGGGGAATGGATGGCTACCCCACCACCTGTGGCAAGCTGTTGTCTATGGACATCAGACGCATGCTGCCAGACATGTCATCACTGCAGTGATGGCGTACCTGCTCATAGGTCCGGTTATGCATGCCTATGTCATTTACCCTATGGCAACATCTTGCCACAGTGCAGTCTGCTCATGCCTGGTCCTGGCTGGTTCTTGAGAACAGCAGGGTGTAGTGCTGAACCAGGCTGGTTGTTATCACTTCGTCCTCTGCCGGCTATAGGTAGGGGTGCGATGGTAAGCCATGACCCTGGAAGACAATGAAACAATATGTGTGAGCAAGTCATGTGGCACGCGTAACATTCTAAAGTACAGATATCACTGAACTGACATATATAGCAACCTATTGGCTGTCAGAGGATGCACACTTTCAATACCACATATCAGTGCTCAACCCACAACTGCCTGACAGTGCCTGGCACACTCTATATATCAAACCATGTTCTGCACAGCAACAAAGAGAAACCAGTATGTAAGACTATACAACAGTACATGGCACACTGTATGCGACACAATGCACCACCTAGACACAGGAGGTATATATCAAGCTAATGCATAAGGAAATTTGTCATCCATTGCAATGATTGTAAAGTCCAGTTACAGTATTACCAGTATAGCACACTAGTTCTTAATGGCAAACCCCTGCCTGACATATGTGCACATTTGTTAATATAGGTGGCATACTACTGTACTAGACTATACATGTTGCTAGATATGCACTTATATCCTGTGACACACATATGACCGAGGGCATGTTACAGGCATACCCACACACACATCAGACATACATACAAGACACAAAGGTATGGCAACCCAGATGAGCTTTACCTGTGTACCATACAGTACTGTGTGTCAGTACTTACAAAACCTTATGCCTGAGGTATGTAATCTGTGAGGACTACAGGGAACTCACAAAACAGTGGTTACAAGCAATGTGGACACACACCATACTGTGCTGTTTAGGCCTACAGCTTCAGGTAGTACTACAGTTCATACAGGATTTGGATTCACCAGCAGTACCAATCAATAAGCATACATGTACTGCTTTAGCCTACAATGGCACACCTCAGTCGACACCAAGGGACTACGTCAGACCGTATGCCATGCAGCTTTTTTCGCCTAGCAATAGCATACACATCTTTTGCTGGGATCAGAGCTAGGACACAAAATACCATGACAGAAACAGTTTCCCACTAAGCTACCCCACATATACACAACTGTGACACATTCACCAACACATTCACCATCACACTCAGTCAACCTCACATAGCAATTATTGCAACAAGTACATGTAGGTGTGTATCGGTTCATAGGTAGGTAATAGGCTATTGGCCCTAGGGCCTATAGAAGCCCAGCCATACGCTACCCTGGCCTTTGACACACATGTAATTTAATTTCACGTGCCCCTGTCAGGCAGAGCCACAGAAGTGATTCCCAGTGTGTATTTCCTATCTTCCATCCAATCATCAGGACTATTCATGACAACTGCTAATGAGGAGCTTTGTTTGCTATTGATAGGTGGTTTGTTCCAGAGTATGGGATGTCTCTGAGATAGGAATCTATCCTTCCAGCATGTTCTGTTTATTGCGGTGACAAGGTTAGGTCCCTAGAGTGTGTATCTGTTTACGTGGAGCATGTCCAACAGCTCTGGGTTTGACATAGCTTTGTATGTTATGCAGAGGTCACCTCTGGGTAGGCGGTATGTGACACAGTCTAGCTGTGGTTTTGTGGGACAGTCTGCATAGGGCATCTGTTTGAGGCTGGTATTACTCTTTGTGTGGTATGTCTGTGGCCTTTCCAGTTGTTGCAGATGTCTTGTGAGGTACATAACAAATGGGGCATTGTACTCTATAATGGGTTTTATGAGTGATGAGTAGAGGGGAACACTGACCTATATTTCCCTGGATGACACACCTTATGTGATGAGGTGTGCCACGTAGACAGATTACATGACTAGTGTGACACTGTGATTATCACAGGGGAGACTACTGTCCACCTGTGTCCCATGGTCTCTTATCACACTTTCGGTGTTAGGTACACTGCCACCTATGTGGTAGTTCATGAGTACAGAGTTTTTGCCTAAAGGGATGCCAATGCAGTTTCAACATTGAGGTTGAGTCCATGGCTGGGTCACCAGGCATCTGTTGCAGTAACTATGACCCTGTCTCTCTCTCTCTCTGTGTATATATATATATATATATATATATATATATATATATATATATATATATATACATATATATATATATATATATACACACACACATACATATTAACATACATTGGTGTACATATAGATATACATATGGGCACATATACAGTCCACCTTTCATGGTGGGAATATCAATTATGCGAAGGTTGTGAGGTATACAGTTATGTAATAATATTGCACAGTCTTGTGCAGAATGCATTGAAGGTGTTCTCAGCCCATGTAGCTTTAGCAGGCCTCACTGGCTGCAACACTGCAAACCTGACAAAGCATAACCACAGCGTTTAGCCACCACATGTCATATACCAGCACTGTATGCTGTCTTGTTTGCCACACACTACAACCTACATAGAAATATGCAAATAACAATCTTCAACAACATATATATGTCCACCCTTCACAAACAGTTGCAGTATGTCCCTTGCTCTATGCACATGTACAGATGCTAATATATCTAACACAGAAAGATCTCTCCACATGTGTGTGCCATACACACACAAGGTCCACGCTGTTGTAAGTCCGTGGACCTCACGGCTGACCTGTTGGGCCTTACTGCAACATGAACAGGTGTCACATGTGAGCATACAGTAATATCAGAGGGTGTATATATAGCTGCAAATGCTAGATTATCATACTAGCCTGGTACAGCAGTTGCCAATGCTAAGCTACACGTTAATATGACTATCCTGCATTTGTTACTCTGTCACATCCATGTTTATATAGCTGTATGCGCTACTCCCCCAAACAGCCATTGTACACACTACTTGTACAGAACACAGATAACATGGATCAGATGTTTGACATTTAATGCTGACCTACATATGTCACAGTTATATCCCACTGCACAGAGCTACACACAGATTTGTCCATGGCAGTAGTTATGCAGGGCATCTGTGCATAGATACCTACTGCTGTCACATATGGATGATTCAAAGTCTGTAGAGTACTCTTCAAAAACATCTACAACATGCCAGTAAATGCATATCTGTTACATACCTTTCCTTTGTATGTGTTTGTAAATTTCAGTTCCGTGTGTCTTTTTTTTTTTTGGTTTTGGCTTAATTTTATATATATATATATATATATATACATATATCTATATATATATATATATATATATATATATTTTTTTTTTTTTTTTGGTTTAATTATAATTTTTTTTTTGTTTATTTTTTTTCTGTTGCTGTTGATGTGGATGTTGGTGTCTGTCTATCTGTCTCTGTCTCTGTCTCTGTCTCTCTCTCTCTCCGTATGAACAATGGAATGATTGCATGTGTGGACAGCAGGTACAGCCTGCTTTTATAGGTATCTGCACATGTACATGTGATTGCCTCTGCATGAATTGGTGGCCACCATTTGGTAACTGCATGCAGCCTGCTGTGTGGTGATTGTAGCACTCACTGTCATAGCAACCCAATGCTATAAATTGCTAAGTCAGGTAGGCGTAGCCCTTTCAGCTTTCCAAAGTGGGACCCATGCTTGGCTGCTGTGGACACCGTTGTGTAAGTCAGAAGGTTGGTATACTTCTTATATCTGAAACTAGGGGTGTAGCCATTGATTTGAATGTTGTACTCAGACCTGAATGTTGCCACTTCCAGTACACAGTTGTCAGTGTAGAATTGTACACACCCCTACAAATGCTAACACAAGGTACGTGGGAGTGTGTAGTTTCTTTTCTACTTTTACAATTAGCTGCCATACATAAGTAGCTATTGAGATTTATTCATTTGGCACATGTACTGTTTGTGAACTGATATACTGTAAATATTAATGTACTCACTTCTGCACAGTTTGTGCTTTTTTATTGTTGACATTAGCACAGGATGCTCAAGAAAACTAGACAATTCCAGTACTGAGTATGCCTACCTACATCCTTAGTGGACGCTGAACACACAGGTATTTTGTACATTTGGATGGGGATTGTCCTGCTATGATACTGTGTGGGGGTTGTAAAGTGCTGCTGTAACATTATTTACTGCTTGAATGGCCGGATCTGTTATCACAGTCATGTAATGCAATTCCACAACTACTGGTAAAGTTCCACAGAACAGGTTTTGTGTTATGGCATTCCTATCTTTCCTTTAGATTCAGTCATTCTGATGCATGATATATCTATTTCAGCAATACACTGCTGTATATCTGTTGTGGCTTAGTGGTACTTCATGCAGTCTACTGTGTCCAAGGTCTGGGGTTTAAGACTGATAGAGGTGTTTTATGTTGTTGCTGAGCAGAACAAGGGCCCTCACATGCAGGGTGACTAAGGCGCTTTTAAACAGGTTTGCACAGAGCTTAGCAATACTTAGCTAAGTGCACACAAGTGCACACTCGTGCAAACCCACTAACTACTGCTTAAAAGTGCTTACTCCCGCTAACCCCCGTGCTCATTTCTTTGAAAGAAAAGAAAATGGGGAGATAGGAAAGTGGTGAAAAAGGGGCACAAAGAGGGAAAGACAGTAGGGAAAACAGCTTGGGATGTGCAGGACAGGTGTAGGGAAGGTCCATAGCTTTTCTTTAACAGCAACAGCTGTGTAAATGCTAGAAATTTGGAGGGAAATTTGAAACCTTCCACCCCTGAGAGAGGGGTGAGGACAACAAAGTATGTTGTACTGCCAATTAAATATCAGTTTATGTGTCCAGTGGACATGTGTGAAAAATGGGCAGCTATGTATGGGGCATAATTTTTTTTGGGAGTAGATTGCCCTTTTTTTTCAGGTGAGAGTGGAATGTGTGGTAGGGGAAGTGGGTATGTATGGGGAGGTAGGTTGGGGAGGTAAACAGACAAGACAAACAAGATGCATACAGGGGCGGAATATGACACATGTGGTGGGTGAACACTATTGATGGGGAAGGATTTTTGGAAATTGCAAGCCCATGAGCCCACAGATGGCAACAGTGGAACTGAGATCCCCACCCATGGGCAGTCACCACTGCACCTTCACAGCCCAGAGGGTGGCTGTGCTGGGGGCTGCATAGGGGGGCAGTCTCACCCATGAGACGTGCCACACGTGCCTCAAGCTGGTGTAGAAGATCAGCGACTGAACGCTTGATCTCCCTACCCACCACAGCCCGGACCGTTCAGAGGGTGATAGGTGGCCCTCCTCAGGCCACGCTTACATGGGGGGGACGAGCCCCATCCCATGCAGTGCTTCCACCCAAAGGTGGCACAGGACCAATGGAGGAGGAAGTCCCGGGCTGGACACCGGACCTGCTGGTGCCAGGTGCCAGGTGTCATCGCCAGCTGAGGTGGGGCAGGTGGGTCCGCTAGGACTGGCCTTCCCATACGTTCTAGGTGTAGGAGGATTTAATGACAATATGGGTTGTTAACAGCCAACAGCATTCCAAATTAGTTGTAACAGCATGCAGTAGTATTCCCATTAACCCAACATACCAGAGTTCCAACAGTTGAACAGCAAGCATAACACATGCGTATATAGAACAACAGTGGACATTCTAACAGCATGCAGGATTGATTGGTGGCAACAGGCCACCAAGATTGTGGTATCTGAACAGGGCACATGCATCAAAGTAAATGCAGATATTTTTGAACCAATAGGACATACGTCCCAACAAATGTTTTGAGAATAAACATACCCATTGACGTGTGGAATTTAATTGTTTATGCACATGCAGTAGTTTGTAAAAAGATACCTCCATTAACAACTTATATGTACTTATAGTTTACACTACATTTCTATTGACTGCAGGTATATTTACCCTACATGTATAATTACACTTGGCAATGTCCGTTAAATTGTGAAATGGGTTTTGCTAGTTCTTTATATACTTGACCTGTATCTGGCATACAGACTGTCCAGGATGCAGATGTTACTGCTACATATTTATATATTTTATTTATATTTATATATCTACATATCTGGATGTGTTCAGGTGACATTATGAATTATATTTTAACAGCCCCCTACATCTCTAGCAGCACACTGACATTTCTGGGAAACACAATAACATGCTACTCATGTGCCAGATTAACCTATACATGCCGGACATTAACCAACTGTTAGGACTGTATATTAATACAACAGTACTATTTCTATAATGCAAGAGTACAACAACATATAGGAATTTTATTAATTATATTACACATAGATTTTCTGAGCTCTCTCATTTTATTGATATTGCAGTGCATGCAGAAGACTTATATTATACCTTTTATTAATGGGTTACAACTCTCTTTTCATCTCTCTTCTCTATTTTTTATATATAAATACATGCAGAATAATTACTAACCTGCCTGGTTACACAGCCTTAGCAGCCTATCTGCATAGGCTGCTTGCTTGCAGCACGGACACCTGCACACCTATGAGGTAAATGAATGATATTGAGGGCATATACCTATCCATAATATAGACTCTAGGCTTCCACTTTGTATTCAGTGCCCTTGAACTGGCCCTGCAGGAGTCTGTCATCATGATTATGGATGAGGAGCCAAACCATCACTTTTGACTCCTCAATGCCCCACCGTTGCGCTCAAAAGCGAGAGCCCTCTCCAACACCAGTCATGCTGCCTGCAGATGGGAGCTACAACCAGTTATGGCAAGTATTCCTGCCTATGGGGCTTAAATATGCCTCATTTCCCACTTATTTGTGATTGGCCAGTTTTGAAAAATCTCAGCTGAAAGCACACCTGCTTAACAATGGGTAAACTTCCACTGATATGTATGTGTGTGTTGAAAGTGCATGCATATGAAAAGCTGTCATGACTTAGTGGTTTAGTACTGTGATTATAGTGCACAGTATCCCGGGTTCGAGGCCTGTCATTGCTTTTTATTTTACTACCGGCCAGACCAGCTAGGAGGTGTGGCTGTGTTTAGCTGACTTTGCCCAACGTTGCCCAATGTTGCGCTAGTTAGCACAGTGTGCAGCTATGCACAAACATGTTTTGTTTGTGCTAGTTGTCACGATGCGCAGCTCCACGCAAAACCATTGCTCTAGTTAAAGCAGTGCTAAGCTATGAGCAATTATACTTAAATGTGCTTTATACTGGTAAACTTTGCTTAGCATTGCTTCACATTGCTTAAGATACGCTACTTATGCATTCATCAGTATGCATAACCATTTCGCCTTCTTTTATATATATATATATATATATATATATATATATATATATATATATATATAAATTATCGTTCACTACTACATAGGCCATTTCAATGCTTTCTACTACTATTTAAAAGATAAATGTCAGGAATTGTTTTTCTATACAGATTTCCTACAGAAAATAGAAAGGGGAGTGGTGGAACTCGAACCGGGAATGCCTCCTCTTTGTGCAAAGGCTCTACCACTACACTATTGTTATTTGGCTTAGTTTGCATATAAGTTTCTTATTATCCTCTTTGATCTCTAAGCTGCTAACTGTAGCTAAGCAATGGGCAAACCTGCGCAAACGTGCAAATATGGGCAGCTATATCGGGAATAATAAAAAAAAGGAAAGTTTTACATTTTAGATTTGTACAGAGATTCAGAATGTGGGAAAGTGTAGTGTTGGGTATGTACACATTTGAGCGGACTTGCTCATTTCAGTTGACATTTGCAGATTAAGGGACTTGTGGGGGTGTGGATTTTTGGACTGTTCGGCAGTCCGACATGCCCCCTGCACTCGTGCATGCTCCGTGTTAGCCTTAGAGTTGAGTCAGCGCACCCTCATGAATATGCATGGTGTGCAGATGTCTTCCTCTTAGGCTGCAGTTTCCGTGTAAGACTTATTTAGTCTTACACAGAGGATTAGTGAATCCCGGCCCCAGTCATTTTGAAAATATTGTCTGGTTATGTTTAAAGTGTTTTTGGGTCTGGCTTCTTAGTTATAAATATAAAATAGTGTAAGCCCAGCTCCTGGCAATAATAAATGTAAGAAAATAATCCTATGATACAATTGCTAGAAGCCTCTACAATGATATTGAAAGTCAACAAGGCACATGATTTAGTCAACCCCAGCCTTTTAAGGCCTGAATAAAATATCAGTAATGAATTCATCATATGACATATTGTAATAAAATTAAATAAAATAACAACTGATGTTGAATGAATAAAAGACACAGTTTAATAATAAACTGCTTTTGTGAAACAGGTGTGAGACCTTGTTCAATACATGAATATACTCCAATTTCCAGTTTAAAAAATGTTCAGTTCAACATCAAATTCATCTGTGACTAAAGTAGCACTTTGTTTAAAGACCTGCTTTTACAAAATGATAATAAAGTAGAAAATGTCTAAGAATCTGATTCATGAAATAACAAATAAACATTCTGTTTCAAAGTACTTTTTATAAACAAAGTCCAAACCAGTCATGCTATCTTGCAACCATTTTCATGATGCGAAGAATGATCCAAAGCATTTCTATTAAAATGTTCCACCGGACCCCCTTCAGACTGCAGAAACTTACAAATACCTTCTCAACAGGCAAGAAGCTGATCCTCCATGACCATATAAATCTTGTCATAAAGCAGGCAGACCCAAAACTGGGGATACTGTACAGAATGAAACATCGTATAACTCTAGAAACAAAAGCAGTTGTTATGCAAGCTCTGCTATACCCCACATTGCTGTATGATTCACTGATATTAGTTAACACCACTAAAACTATTATATGACATCTGGCAAAACTGTATAATAGACTGGCTCATTTTGTAGCTAATATGCATGCAGTTCTATATTATTGCCAAATAATAGACTACATTATATGGCTGAACAGCAAAAACTTGATATTACTTTATCAGGTGAAAATTACTCATAAAATTTTGCTCAGATTCATAAAGGTTACCAGAAACAGTACACTACGTGTGCACTTAGTGCAACCTTTCTGAGTGAATAGGCACCAAAAGCATTGTGGTAGGGATGTTCTTGAATTCAGTAAATGTACACTTTGTGGTAACCTTTACAAATCTGGTTTAAAAAACTGCCCTGACATTGCCAGTATTTTTTTTTAATTATGTAATGGGGGGGGGGGCATGCAATGGATGTAATAAAAGGTTTGTTATTCTTTTATGCAACTACCATATTTCTCCATAAATAAGACCTAACCAGAGAATAACACCTAACATAGTCTTCTAGGGTGGTCATGATATAAGCCCTACCCCAAAAATAAGCCCTAGTTAAGATTGTCAACAACACATGTTGGACGTATTGAATTATAAAATAATAATATTATTGACACCTGTTGACTGAGGTTATCATACTCTGCTCACCATTTTCAGACCATTCTGACACACAGGTTCTTCTCCTTGCAGAAAATCATAAGATTCTTTCCCTGGGTGTCCTCCACAATTCTTACTGTAACCCTAATCCTCACTCACACTTGACGGTTGATATCCTTGGCCCATAAACACTGGCAAGTGTACTTTTGTCTGGTCAAAGTACAGACAGTGCATGTAAAATGTGTGCACTTGATAACAAACAGGTGTGGTTGTGTCTTCTTAACCATTGCTGCCACTCCTGTCTCATAAGTCTTCAATTACCCCACCTCCCAGACAAGATGAGTGCAAAAAGAAAGAGTTATTCCATTGAGTACAAGAAAGGAATCATGGAGGACTTCCAGGGAAAGAATCTGATGGCTTTCTGCAAAGAGAAGAAGTTGGATCTCTGAATGGTCCAAAAATGGTGAGCAGAGTACGATAACCTCAGTCAACAGCCCGACAGGGGAAATGCTAAGAAATGCAAGTGTGGATCAGGTCGGCAACCATTATTACCTGAGTTGGAAGACATCATCTGTGAATGGATTGCTAACAGGAGAGCAAATGATTTGGTTGTGTGCAGGGCTGATATTCAAGCATTTGCCCTTGCAATGGGACCACAGTTAGAAATATCCACAGAAGAATTCAAAGCATCACAACATTGGCTGGATGGCTTCCTTCAGCTATATGAACTGTCTCTAAGAAGATCAACAACACTTTTCAAACTGGAAGATACTGAAGTTATTAAATGTGCACTTGTATTCAAGTCCTTTCTTGACGGCATCAAATTTTCTAAATACCAACTCTCCAACATGATTGGCTATGGATGAAACTGCAGTGTTTATGGGCCAAGGATCTCAAACAACAATTGATCAGAGGGGTGCCTTGTCAATCTACATTCCCTCCACTGGTTAGGAAAGTGCATGTGTTACCTATATTTTGGCAATTCATCTAGATGGAAAGAAAACCCCACCTCTAATCATTAGTAAGGGCAAGAAAGATAAGACTGAATGTGTTTCAGGCATTTACATTCTTAAAACTGAAAAAGCCTGGTGCACACAAGCAGTTATAAGGAAGCGGGTTGATGTAATGCTGACACTTGTTTTGCCAGGTGGTGAAAGAGGTCTGCTAGTCTGGGATTCAGCCAGCACTCACCACTCTAAAAACATGAAGAACTTCCTTGCACAAAGAAGAATAGATCAAATAATGATTCCCACAGGAATGACTGTCTATCTCCAGACTCTTGTCATTGCAATAAACAAGCCATTCAAGGACCATTTGTGCATGGAATCAATGACTGCATTGAAAATAGAATGGAGAGAAATCAGCACGCAAACTTTATGAAGCCTAGCCTGCAAGAGGTCATGACTTGGGTGAAGAATTCATGAGATAAAAGCACTGACAGCTGTGTTTCCAATGCACTACGAGCAGGCTACATGGACAAGCAGTGCTCATTTAAGGAGAGCTCTACGGCTAGACATGACAGATTGGGGCTGATGGTTCTACAGGAAATGGAGTTGCAAGAAATTCAGGCCGGAATTCAGAGGTTGGAGACATATGACAATGTTCCAGAAGAAGATGACATGACTGTATTTGAATAACTTTTCCATTATCAGGGCAACAGAATGGATTGCTTCTGCTTTCAGCTGCCAGCAAGCTCTTGTCAGTTTTTTGACTTTATTGTATTAAGGTAACATTTCGTTATCAAGGGGTAATTAAAAAAGTAAGGCCAATGGTTCCCAGACTTCATTTTTATGACTTTCCATCATTCTTCTCTTATGGTTTGGGTAAGGAATAAAGAAAGCATCACCACTCAAAAATTGGCAGTTATTTACCTGTTTTATTCCCCTCCTCCAATACACATGTATTGAGATTTTTTTCTGCACGTTCTGTTAAGCATGAAATATTGCACTGTGAATGCCAAGGTGTAGATATTCTGAAGTTAAAATGTTTGTTGCACTGTTTATGTAGAATTCTCACACAACTGTTAACACATTACCCTGAACTGCTGCCCAATAACAGAAAAGTGCCCAGTTTGTGTACATGAATAAATGTTGATTTGTGTACATGAATAAATGTTGATTTGTGCACATGAATAAATGTAATTTTTTGTAGATGAATAAATGAATGAATAAATGTAGATTGTTGTATGGGGGGTAAATAAGGCATCCCTGATAGTAAGACCTAATGCGTATTTCAGTGGGGGAAAAAGTATAAGACCCGGTCTTATTTTCGGGGAAATATGGTACCCATGTCATTGTCAACAGAAACTGACATGCTGCCCCTGTAGAAGTGGGACAGCTTCTGCCTTAACCTAACTGCTAAACTGGTATGAACTGGTCAGAACCTCAAGAACATCCAGAGAGAGAGAAAGAGAGAGAGAAAACTTTCTAAGTATTCCCAAGACCAAAGGTAGATATTAATTAAGTCATACCATTCCCAATGCTTGGAGCTCTTTATCATCTGACACTTACAGTATCCAGAATTAATTTTGTTTCATCTACTTAAAATCTAGCTAAAGGACTACAATAGCAGTACAAGATGTGGCATTATCTAACTTTCTGAACTATTTAATTATGTCTTCCCCTTAAATTTTGGCTACCTATGCTATGCTATAGCTATGCATATGCTATAGCTATGCCATACCTTGGATTAAATTATATCACTAATTCCTCAGGGATGCTGTCTTTGCTGCTGGCTTGCTATATTCACACTACCTGGATTTCCCACTTTGGACTCCAGTATTGAATCACTTTTCAAATATATTCACATGCACTTAAGATCTGTTGTCCCTAGCATCACTATCTCATTGATATTTTTAAATGGAATGAGTACCTGTTTCAGCAGCACATACAATTGTACATTTGTGTTTGTGCAACTGTAGTTAATTATTTTTACTACATTTGATCAAATAGTCTTTATATCACAATATGCTTTACCTACTTGTGTTATTGGACCAGCTAGACTGCTTTATACTGTATAAGTCCAATCTTAAGCTTTGCTCTGTGTGTAAAGTCTTATATTTTCTGCTGCTCGTATGAATTATAACTGCCCTCTTTTACATTTCTATTTTGTTTTCCAAATGTCTTTCTTCATTTTGTGTATCTAACCCAGACTATATAATGTGTAAACGGGCACTTTCTGTCCTGTAGGACCATCTCAGTTAAGAAAGCATACTTAGTCATAAATAACTAATGTCATAAAATTAAGATCAGAGATTGTCAAGTGTGGTTTGATTATTATTATAGAAATAATTGAATCATGTGACTTTCGAAGCTATTTGAGGAAGCTGCAGTTAACATATACTAGTTCAAATAATTTTATTAAAGTGAAAGGACAAAAGTGCTTAACTGTTTATAGGTAATACATTTCTTATATATAGTATGGTATGGGTCTATGTTTAACCATCGAAGACCATTTCCATTGAACTGCTAAACATCAAACTCTAACCATCGAACGTTCATTCAATGAACATTCATTTGTTCACCAGGGAAAGTAACTAGTTAGCCAACACTTCCCTTCTTGCAAAACACAGTATTTTAAATCTACTTAGGAGGGGGGGCTTCACCTCACATCCACTATATATATACATATATATATATATATATATATATATATATATATATATATATATATATATATATATATATGTATATAAATATATACACACCAAATCCGAGACTGCACTACAGTGGGGAAAAGGGCAGATGGGAAAGTCTTGGCCAGCTAGTTGCTTTCCTGTTTGCTGAAATGAATGTTCACTGAATTAACTTTTGATGGCTAAGGTTCGATATTTAGCTGCTCAATGGAAATGTTATTCAGTGGTTAAACATAGACCCAGTATGGTATAATATGCTATGGTTGATATTTCTCCTTTTACTTTTGAATTTTTGTTTACATCAAGTTTTCTGCTTAAGTTAATGAACAATAAAAATAGTAAGAGACCCAGCAAAATTCACAGAGATAGACCATGGTGCTTTGTCAGGGGTGGCCTACAGCTGTCTCCTCTAGGACTTTGATTTTTGGCAAAGAAATTGTCAATCCCCGTCATGCCTTTTTGTAAACAATTGCAACACAACTTAACAAGCAAAAGAAAATATGAAGGTTCTAGTACCCTAAACAAACTCCACTCCCTACAAGCTCTTCTCATCCTGGTAGATGTTGACGTCTGTGTTGTGACTGAGACATGGTTTAAAATGGTAGAACGTACTCTGTGCCGAGCTGTAATACCTTCTACATGTTTAGACAAGTTGCTGCACAGAAGGGAGGAGAAGGAGGAGGTGTCTCAATTTTTTCCAGAAGAGAGCTGAATCCAAGCTGGTGAAGCAACATGATGTACTAGGACTTCTTAATTTTCAAATAACCATCAGAAAAGTCCTGTACCATATATTGGTTAGTAATAGAACTACCTCTGTGACACAATAATGCCATTAACACCTATATATAGGAATTAAAGGGTGGTGCAGTGGGGTAGTGGTTAACATTGTTGCCTCAGAGAAGAGATTCTCCAGTTCGCTTTTCAGCTGGTGTGCCTTCTGTGCAGTTTCCATGTCCTCCCTGCATTCACGTGGATTTCTGGTGGGTGCTCCAGTTTCTTCCCACATCCCAAAGACATGCAGTAGGTAGACTGGACACTCTAAATTGGCCCTAGATGTAAGTGTATGTGTACGAATGTGTCTGGTGCACCCTCGAGGAGAGTTGGACCTTGAGCTAGCAACCTGAGCCTGTAAAACCTGCAACTGCTATAGAAGCAATGAACACTAAAAGGTGCTAATTTGCCCAATGTACCACTCTGTGTGTAAATGGGAGAGATAGGAATTAGAATCACTCAGTGTTAAACCCAGTACCATTATCCTAGATGATCTAAACACTCCAACTATACACTGGGAACCTACATCACCACTAGTGCACAAGCACAGAGATTTCTGAAGTTTGTCAATATAAACATCTGAGAACAATTAGTCAAAGCACTCACTAGGGGTAACAACATCTTGGATCTTGGCCTTACTAATCTGGGGTATCTTGCAAAATTGCTTGTGTAAATTCATCACTTGTTAGGTCTGATCATAAAGTCACCTGCTTCAAAATAAAATTGAAATCTGAGATCCCTTCCACCCAAGGTACCTTTAGAAACTTCTCTAAGACAAACTATCTAGTCTTGAGTAATACACTGGCAAGTTTCAGATCCCCAACAAACTAATTTAAATACACTGAATATATGGAAATATACAGAACCACAATATACCAGCATGTAAACAGCTGCAAAGATGCAGCTGTACCCTGTTGGACAAGTGCAGGGCAAACCCCAGAAAGAAACGCAGATAATATCAACAAGCTTTTAAATAAAAGGAAGAGGATTTTGACCAAAAGTAAGATGAGGAATTCTCAGAATGATAAAGCTCTCATCAGTAAAATAAACAACTCAGCAGCTTAATAAAATGCACAAAAGCCAAGTTGAAGGTTAACATAGCCACCCAAGCCAAACACAATCACAAGGCCTTTTCACAGTTATCTTTGTAATCTGAAAAGCACAACACAGCAATGCACTGAGATGACTGCGAAAGATGCTACCTACACTGAGGCTGAAGATATACCAATCTACTTGCCGATAAATTCAGTTCAAACTTTACCCCTCTTTGTCCTCTATCTGTCCTTCAGGATATACCTGCAACTTGCTCATCTCCAACTATCACACAAGAACAAGTCTAAAAAGTGCTATCAAAAGCTAAAAGTACTGCACCAAATGGTCATGACAGTATCAACCCCCCCCAACAACACTGTTCAACCTCAGGCTACGTACAGGTTTTGTACCAAGCGAATGGAGAACAGCTACAGTCATTCCTCTGCATAAGGTAGGCCCTTCCACAGACCCAAGCAATTACAGAGCTACAAATCAGACCAGCCTCATATTCAAAGTCACATGGAACTAATTAATCAGTACACAGGGAACCTCCAAGCACTGGATCCATATCAGTTTGGATTTGTGAAGTGCAAGTTATGTATATCAGTTTGGATTTGTGAAGTGCAAGTTATGTTTACTCGAACTGGTGGACTTTTTGAAAAGGTCACCAAAGCAATGGATGAGGGTAAAGCAGTACACACTGCATACATTTAACTGGCCAAAGGTTTTGATACAATTCCTCACTCATGCATTGAAGAAAAGCTAAATAAACAGGACATAAACCCCTACATCACCTGCTGGATTGCCATCTGGCTAACAGATAGGATGAAGGAAATCAAAATAGGGGAAGTTACCTGTACAAAGAGACCAGTCAACATTGGAGTCCCCCAGAGTTATGTGGTGGGACCTCTCCTGTTTGGCATCTACTTCTCTGATGTAAAAGCAAATGCTGAAGGGTTATGGCTGACTAAGTTTGCAGATGACTCCAAGTTAGGAGCAGTGATTGAATCCCCAAATGGCATAGTTATCCACAGGAAGGTTTGCCCCAAATAAATAACTGGTGCCAAAATCATGGACGGAAACTAAATGCCAAAAAATACATGATTATATCCTTTGGGCAGTCACCAACTCCAGAAACTGCCACATTGACAATACACCCTCTAAATATTGTTGCAGTGGTTCAGGGTTTAGGAACTATGTGGACAGTGAACTAACATTTGACCAAAAAGTGCCCATTGGCATAAGAAAGTCCTTCATTACTGCACAGTTTATAAACAAAGAAATCGTGCCTAGATTTAGAGATAACATTGCCCCTTTTAATCATGGGTGGCCGCTGTGGTACACCAGTTAGCTTTGGTGCCTCACAGCAAGAGGTTCTCCAGTTCGATCCTCAGCTGGGGTGCCTTCTGTGCAGAGTCTGCATATACAGAAAATCAGAAGGTTAGATACAGATCTTTACAACTTGGGGAGCTCAATGTTGTTAGTTTAGTTGGAAGTGTGTACATGTCTTTATATGCAAATTGGCAGAAATGGCTAGAGTATAAATGGTCACGTGGGTTTCCTCCGGGTGCTCCAGTTACCTCCCACATTCGAAAGACATGTTGTAGGTGGATTGGACACTCTAAATTGGCCCTAGATGTGAGTGCATGAATGTGTGTGCCTTCTGTGGAAGGTTGGGTGCCAGGCTGGCAACTTGACACTGTAAAACTCCATTGCCAATCATGAGCAGACAGGTGATCCACTGTGGTGACCCCTAACTGGGAAAAGCCGAAAGAAGAAGATTGCCCCCTTACTCAGCTCTTATTAAGCCAATCATTCAGTATAATGCCTCATAGATTCAAACGTAAACACTAAGTATAGCTGCCATTTTAAGCCTAGCCAATTTTCCTTTTAAAGTTTGTACCTTGTGCAAGTGAGGTATGCACATTAACCATTATTTCAAACCTCAGCCCCTACCAACCCCCAACCCCTTATACATGCCTCCTTTGGCATGTATCTATCCAGACATGTGCTACAACTAGAACTCCCACAGGGATACCTTATTAAAAGTATGCAAGGCATAAACAATAGGTCATACATGGACTACATCAAAGCCTTGTCACCGTACTTGGTATCTTACAGATTATTAAGTGGTGACCTGTGTGTGGATTTAATACACATTAGCAAGTCAAACTGCATCAGAAATACTCAGTCTAGGGATCTAAATCTCTTCTGCAACATCAGCAAAATTGTTTAAAGGGGCAGATTTATCTCACTGGCGATACTTCTGCTCTGTAACAGACTCCCCATCCATGCAAAACAAAGCTCTTCTGTGTCTATATTCAAGCACAACTTGGATTAATGGATTAATGGATGGAAAACAAAAAATGTACCCCTGGACTGCCTTCTGTACTACTAATAGACAGATGTATCTCCTACTTGTGTTATCCTCTGCATGGATCCCCTCAAATTATCTATGGCATTATCCCAGTTATTCTCACTAGGGGTAATATATAATTACTGACCATAGGATGGGTAATGCCAATCTAACATCAAATGGGATAGGTTAATTCAAGCACTTAAAGGGAAATTGGCTAGGCTTAAAATGGTCCACAAGGACAGCTAGCCTAATATGTACCATGAGGAAAGGGGGCTAAGAACTGTGGATTACCCATTTTGTGTTAGTAGATGTTTTATAAACTCTTGCTAATTTTAAGCTGACCACTAACATTTGGTGTCTATTACACTGAGGCAGTGTTGGCCCATATTTCCACACACCCATCTTGCTTAAATGGAATATTTTGCATTCCTTAGTAGTCGAATGCTCTGGAGACATCACTGTTGCACCTCTGGGCCTTCCTTCTTTTGGAACTCCCATTGCAGGACATTGTCAACTCCTTCTACCAAGTATGAATATGATAGCATGGGGTACACATTCCCATCATTACTGTCTGACTCCTCCAGTGTCCTGGTAGTTAAACAAACCCAGCTCATCTGGCACATAGTCAGGGGCATGGCTCCTAAGCTATTGAGATAAATAAGGTTTCAGTCATGGCTTATATGCTGAAACAACTTAGGAATCTTTGCCATCATCATCAATGGGGTCTACTGTTTGAAGAGAATAAATTAAGAAAGAATGACCATGTAAAAGCTCCTGGTCAAATGAATGAAGACTGGATCTGTCAGTGTGACATTGTTCATTCCTTTGTTCATGTGATCAGTCTGGCGCCAATCTATAATCTGTGTATCACGTCTTATATGGAAGCTATGATGTTATCTGTTTAGGATGTCATGCTTACTGACATACTCAGAGTTGGAGTGCTTTAGTGTTTTCATGTACTTTGACAATGAAAAAAGAAGAGATATGGGACTGCAATACAAAGGGATGATTGCCTATGTAACATTAGTAACTGGAATAATTACTGTTTTCAGGCATCAGGCATACTTGACAGGTATAAGAAGATTTGAAAATGTGAATAATAAGACAATACATATACAGAAAATCAGAAGGTTAGATACAGATCTTTACAACTTGGGGAGCTCAACGTTGTTAGTTTAGTTGCAAGTGTGTACATGTCTTTATATGCAAATTGGCAGAAATGGCTAGAGTATAAATGGAATTGTAAGAGAAGGGGGCAAAATAACATCTGCATCAGGATGTCACATCTTGGCTAATCACCAGCTTACTCCCAAGTTCTGTCCACATTCACTGGGTCTCCAGAACTACCTTATCCTCCCCTTGACTAATCCAGACCCATGTCCAGGGCCAGCGAGGAGACTGCAGATCCTACTAATCAAATGCAGGTCACCTGTACCATAGTCAGTGCTTTACTCCTCTATGCCACAGTGCTGGCAGAGTTTCTTTTCTCAGTCAGTACATCTATGTCATTATCAGCAAATATAAATGAAGTCATAGTTTTATTGCAGTCAATCACTTCGTTTTGTTTTGCAGAATACTTGGGAATGGAAAGTATTGCATGATGTTTTGTTTAATAATAAATATCCTTGTACCTCCTAATTACTTTTTATAAAGCTTTTCTTAGCTGAGTAAATAGCAACAAAATAAATGAGTTTTACTGCTTCTTTTACATTCTTCCAAGCAACGTCTGTTACCATGGGGAAGCAATTTAACTCAGAGGTGATTCTGGAATGGAAGGAAACTCACTGTTTTAGAGTGAGAAAAATAGGAACTGTTTATTTTTGAATTTAAGGATTCTGAGTGAATTTGTTGTAGCTGAGTGCACCCAGGGTCATACAGGACAAACATCCAATCATTTTAGCTATGTTTCAGGTAAGTATGGTATTGTTTATGTGGAAAAATGGTCCTTCAGCTCAAAGTAACAATAGAAATCTTATCTATGTTTGGTGGGCCAGCATGAATGGACTGCTGATTAGTCACACATTTCAGGAGTTAGGATATGCAGATTACATTTTGTCAGAGACTACTTACAGGCCCAATATCCAGCAGATTAAGACTGTCAATTTGACCAATGGTCCCAAAAGGTAAGTGTCTCAATTACGAATTATTAACTTCAATCAGATACTCATTTCCTGCAGTGTCCAAGGGATCTATCACTTTATTGCTTAATTTACCAAACAATACATTAGTCGGCGATATTGTAGTTGAGGGGCTCACCAGATGCGCAGTAGCAAGCCATGCCCAAAACCCACCCCCCTGATATGTCATTCATGAATATGCATTCCCTCCGAATGTGCAACTGAAGAAAAAGTGCACTTGACTTGTAATATGACAGTAAATATAACAGTAAACTGAAGTAAATTACTTACTGAAGTATGCGTGAATGACATTTAAACAAAAACACTCAACCTTGGGTATTTCAGTTTCTTAGAGGACTGCCAACTGCTAAATTATGGATTTGATGCAACGTAATACATTCTTACTTAAACTAAAGTGGTTCCATTGTCACAGTGCTTTTAATAGTCAAACAGTCGCCAAAATCTCATTATTTATTGACTTATTTATTTGGTATCTCTTTACCGGAATGGTCCAACTGGTCCGGAGGGGACCAGAAAGTGACCGTTTTCAACGGAGTACTCATCTGAAATATGTTTGCCTTAGATCTGACAAGTAACATCTGTCACAGCAACATACAGCTCTGTAGAAAACATAAATCACAGATCTTGAGACATACTTATACAAATGCTGATGATAAGTGTAAAAAATTTGCCAGAAAGGTAGTTGTTACAGCGCCAAGGTGGAAATTACCTTCTGGAAAAGAAACGTGCATACTGCAAAGCTGCTGCTGTAATCCAGGTGATAAACCAACGTCGCAGAAAGTTCGAGCCAGAAATAGTAAAAACCGTTATGTTATGATAAACATTTAATAAGGCAGATTCAGTTACACCTTTGGTAATAATATCTAATAAACGCAGCCCTTTAAGGAGATGCAAATTACGCACAACAACGCAAACTTGACAATCGCAGCATAACACAATGTTCATAGGATATAGTGAATCACAGAACAAAATCTCCTTTAAACACTCACGCCTTGAGAAACACAGAAATAACCAGGTGCGGCTACCGGGATGGCAAGTTTAATCGACCTAAAATGTTAAGAAATATAGAATTTATTGCAAGTTGTCGAAAACCCCAAGTAATACGCAGATCGGATTGGCACTCAATTTGCGACACGCCCACTTCTGCGCAAAACGAACTGGTGAGGCCCTCAACTACAATATCGCCTATTAGTCTTGTAGTGACATAATTCATTAGTAGTGGGAAAGTTGTTGTGTCTGTCGGCTTTTCCCGGTTAGGGGGTCACCACAGCAGAACTCAAGTCCGCTAATGATTGGCAGCTGATCTTTACGTGCTGAGTTGCCAGCCCTAATGCACAACCTTCAACGAAGGTGCACCCATTCACCCATGTCTCCACGCAGAAGACGCTCTAGCTGAGAGTCGAACCGGTCAGCGTCTGGGGCTAACATGTACTGAATTATGCAATGGCATGAAATTTACCATTAGCTACCCACCAATTGCATTCTGAATGATAATCCAGTCTGGGCCAGAGATGTTAGAGGAGTATCATCTTGCATTAGGATGCAATGAAACTGTTTTTCATAAACAATCTTAGACCCATACCAGTTCTTTCACTTAGGCAGTTATGCTTAAGATTCATGAAATTACTTATGCAAGGCTACGGAGTAGAGTAGTTAGGTTGCAGTCATATTTATTACAGGACAGTCATTTCTGAATTATGGTTTGAGGTCAGAGACTCCATTTCATTACACCTGTTGATGGAGCCAGTCATTTGGTCTGGAATTTGGTATGATTAGATGCTCCCACAGGGTAGTAGAGATGGAATGAGTTAGGACAATGGTTTAGGTGTAAGTCTTGACAATGTAAGCTAAAAGTAAAGGCAATTTTGTACTTGAGGGCCTCACTGATTCATTTCGCACAGAAGTGGGAGTGTCGCGAATTGAGTGACAAACCAGTCTGCATATGTAATTTGCTCATGTATACATGATATGAGAATATTAACGTAAATTAAATGTAAGCGGTCTTGCAAATCTCACTTTACGGTCATTCAGTCTATTTAATCAGAAAACCTAAAATTTTAGCAGCACACTCTATAATTCAGGAATTTACAAACCTGGAAAAAATGACAAATAACGCCCATAACACGTACACTTTCCTAGTGTTAATACAGTTTACCTAAGTCAACGGTCAGAACCAACTCCTCTCACACAGTAAAAAAAGCCTGATGACATGTGTTTTGCTGCTAACGTTTGATTTTGCTGAATCTTTTTTGGTTTCATTTGTTTGGACAGTAAAAAGCCTGATGAAATGTGTTTTGCTGCTAATGTTTGATGGTTTCGTTTCTTTGCTGGTTATGGTGCAATAAAATCTGTCAATTACTGATGTTGGTAACAGTTTACTGTTATATTTATTGTCATATTACATGTCAGTTTGCTTGTTTTCTTTTTAGATTTAGTTGTACATTTGGAGGGAATGCATATTCATGAATGACATATTACACGGGGTGGGTTTTGGGCAGGGCTTGCTACTGCACATCTGGTGAGGCCCTCAAGTACAATATCGCCAAAATAAAACATGCCACTACTGATATTGCAGTTTTCCTTTTCAATTAAGCCAGAAAGTTGCAACATCTATATTAAGAAGCACATGCAAAGAAGCAGATGTGGAACTTATACAAAGGATGAAGCTACAATAAGGAGGAGGAATAATCTTCTTCTTCTTTCGGCTTTTCCCGGTTAGGGGTCACCACAGCAGATCACCTGTCCGCTCATGATTGGCAGTGGAGTTTTACAGTGTCGAGTTGCCAACCTGGCGCCCAACCTTCCACAGAAGGCACACACACATATGCACTCACACCTAGGGCCAATTTTAGATTGTCCAATCCACCTGCAGCATATCTTTGGGATGTGGGAGGAAACCAGAGCACCTGGAGGAAACCCACACAACCAAAGGGAGGACATGCAGACTCCACACAGAAGGCACCCCAGCTGAGGATCGAACCGGACAACCTCTTGCTGTGAGGTGACAATGCTAACCACTGCAAGGAGGAGGAAGAATAATGAGTACAAATAAAGTTGTTGTTTGTCTTTTCGGCTTTTCCCAGTTAGGGTTCACCACAGTGGAACTCCGGGCCCTAATGATTGGCAGTAGATTTTTATGGTGCTGAGTTGCCAGCCCAACGCCCAACCTTTACTGAAGGCACTCCCATTCACGCATGTCTTTATGAGGCTACTTGACCGCGGGGATGACATGCAGACTCCACACAGAAGGCACTCCAGCCGAGAATCGATCAGCAGAACCTCTTGCTGTGAGGCAACAACGCTACCACTGTACCACCACAAAAGTAGTAAAATTGAATTTGTTATGGTGAGTTAAATAACTCAACATTTGGTTGTCTGAGGGGCTGTTTTAAGAAAAAGGCCAAAACAAGTCAAGCTTACAGCTAGTGGGGTTTGACTTTATTGGCCTGAATGCACCCATAAAGTCTTAGAAGTAAAAATGTATGCCCATTTGGAAGACATGCAGCTTAAACAATGGCATGTCCTAAGGGGGTCATTTGCATATATCAGATGGGCATCCACTACAGGAGGTTTAAGGGAATACACAGTGAAGACTATATCTTGGTTGAGTCTTTCTTGCAGTTTTTACTGAATGGTTTGTCTGTGCCACTTTTAACCCTTTGGTTTGGATGTTATTTGGGATATTTTGCAGGCACCCTAATGTTTAAAGACATCAGGTGTGATATTAAGCTCTGTGCTCCATTCTTATCTACAGAAAGTTCAGTAATGACTGAGAGGATAAGATTTGCATGTGGTAGAATTATGGTTCTTTTATGTCATAGCTGGAGTTACTCTGCATAATAGGTTAAATAGCTTGGCAATTCAGGTGGATATAAGACTACAGGCACTGATCAGAAGCCATGGTTGTCTCCTGAATCCAAGAAACATACTCTAAAATGAGAAGGCAGTGAGAAAAGCAGATGGTGGAAATACATGAGGTTAGTCTCTCAATTAAACAGTCTAGTTTAGAAAATAGATGGGATGATGCATTCATTGCTGTAAATGTAATATGAACATGTGCAGAACATATACATTGTTAATGAATCCATGTTCCTATGTATTAATTATAATGTGCATGAGAAGGATACGTAAATTAAAGAACTATTAAATTCACTTCACTAAATGTTCTCATTTTTTGCAAACAATAATAGCCATTAACGTTAAGTGAAGTTTAAACATTTATTCTATTTCATTTTAATTCAGTTTTCCCTGCCCTACTGAAAAAAAAACATGCTTCTCAAGCTTTCAAGAGTTAGCATTGGAAGATATATCAGACAAAACTAATTGGAGTGAGGCATATTATTTGTTAAAGAAATTCATAAATAAGTTAACAAAAACACCCCAAAGAATGCTCCATATCAAACACAGTGTATTTTAGAAGGATTACTTTTCAGCTCATGTGGGAATGCCTAGAGATCCCTTAGCATGTATGCTCTGTAGATTCTTCCTGAGAATAACAATACCTGGCCTACCACTGGCACCACCTTCAGAGAATACATGGTTGGATGAACATATTAATGTAAATGTTAATATGGGCATATGTATAACATATTAATAAGGGATAATTAATGAATTAATGGTCCTACATGAGGTTTGGGAACTAATCATTTTGTCCAGGGATATCTTCAGGTGAGGGTCAGGTATGAATAGTAATGGGAGTTAAGATGGTAGTGAAAGAAAGTCTGGTGGGCATAGAAGGGTTTAATTGGGAAAGTATTAGAGCTGGGAGGAAATGAAGCAAGTGCTTAAATGGTTTTGTGTGTGTTCTATACTGCAGGCTCACATCTGAGATGACCAGTAGGTACTTTGGTGTATGTGTATATATATATATATATATATATATATATATATATATATATATATATATATATAGGGTTTATATCAGTCCACCGTAATGGCTGAATATCGAATACCAGATGTTTGAACTGTAAAGTTCGAACACTGGTAACCATGTCCTGACCCACAGAATTCTTTCCCAGGGAAAGAATTCAGTGGGCCATTTCTGTGGCTTCACGAGTATCAGGACTGTGGTGGGAAGTTATGGGTTGGGTTCAGGTAAGTGTGCAATTGTGTGGATGTTAGGGTTAGGGTGCGGGTTAGGTGAGTTAGGGTTAGGGCACGGTTGAGGTGGGTGTGCAATAGTGAAAGACTTTAGGGTTAGGGTGGGATAGGTGAGTTAGGGTTAGGGCATGGGTCAGGTGAGTGTGCAATAGTGACGGACCTTAGGGTTAGGGTTTGGGTTAAGGTAAGTGGATAGGTAGTAGTGTATGTACAGTTTAGTGTAGGGTTAGATGTAGGATTTTGAGTGTATGTTTGTGGATTGATATTGTTTTGGTGTGTTTGTGTTGTGTGTGTGTGTTTCTTGGAACAGCGATTTTTTTTCCCTGGGAAAAAAAAATTGCTGTTTTAAGACTTCAATGTTTTTGCAGTTCGTGGTTTGAAGTTCGAACATATGGTGTTCGAACTTCAGACATTTCGATGAACTGATATAGACCCTATAGATAGATATAGATATAGATATGTATATATATATATATATATATATATATATATATATATATATATATATATACACACACACACACAAATATATATTTTTCCCCCTCTTGGAAGAGGTGTGGATAGGTGCATTAAGCTTTGTGGAAGGTATAGCTTGGTTATAAGTCTTAGGATGTGGCTGCTTGCAGTGGGTCATGGTTCATTTCAGCAGTTTGTACTTGTTTAATTGGTTCTTGATAGCTTGTTTGTGTGGGTTGCTGGGATGGGGAGGCTGTGGGGTGGTAGGCTGGTGGTCATTCCATAAATTTTGATGCTACTGCTTTCTCTGGGTTCATTTAGGTTGTGAGGTACTTGGCTAATACTGGTGTTGAGAAGGCTTCCCTCCTGGTTTGGTTGTTGGTGGTAGTGAGTCGCAGTTACAGTTTCCACTGTTATTAGGCAGTGTCATGGTTGTTCTGGGGGCTGGTTCCCTTAGTTTGTTGACTGTGGTGGTATAATGCCTTATAGCTTTTGGCAGCTGGGTTGCTTCTAGTCATGTTGCAAGTAACTGTTAGGGTATTTCACACTCAGTGAGGCACTTGTGAGAAATGATTTTGC
>NC_056746.1:691461669-691571669 GCF_019279795.1 Protopterus annectens
TCAGCAGCTGAGGGCTGATTGGCCAAAACGACCAATGTCAAACGACCAGTGTCAACAGGTCTGTATCCTTTTCTGAGTATATACTCACATATCCACCAGAACCATGAGCTCTGTTGGGCACAGACACCCACTCCCCAAACAGTCAAGAATCAATAGACTCTGCTGCCACTGTCAACATGATCAGGATATAATCAGATAGTGTAAGCCATCACCTATGAAGCAGCTATTACAAATGGTAGCAGTCTCCTACATCTTACACTCCTACTGCAGATGTTACACTGGAGTTACAGATGATATGCAACCTGTTCCATTACCAGTGCTGTGCACAACCTTACATACAGCATTTGCAAGTGGCTGTTAGGTTGGCAATGAGAGGTTAGGCTACACAAACCTGAAAGTTCAACCAGTGTGTCTCTACTCTCAATATCCACTCTTATGTAGGTGTGCACATAGCCATTTGTAACAAGGGTCATTACACAGCCCTGGAACAAGGGTCACTACACATTTGCATAACATTTACACATGCACAGCTGTTATTGCTTGCAAACAATACTAGTGAGGTGGATATTACATGTCTTATGTGCATGGATAGTTACCTAGCTCTTCCAATTTTCCTTGCTATCATGCTGCTAAACTGTCAGATGAATACAAGTCATATGTATCCTGTTATTGAGTATTGTAATTGCCAATAGACATAACTAATGTTTGTATAACATAACAGAAATGCTATGTAAAATGGAATACAGATCTGTCTAAAATACTATTTATTACACAGTTATTGGCACAATATCCCACAATGCAACTAATATTTGCACAGTAAACCCACCTTTGACATGTTCATCTCACTAATACACCCATACATATGTCTACTGTTACAATATATCAACATATACTATCCCCTGTTATAGCACATACTTGTTGGACAACCCCTGACACTGACAGTGGTTGGAAAAGAATTGGTGAATTCCAAGCCCATGTCTATCATCCCTTGTGGTGTATGAGGAGTTTGCCTTGTGACCTACAGCAGTACACACAGAGAATACTACAAGCATTACTACTGCTTAAAAATACATCACTACAAGATAACTATTTCCACTATATGCATTGATTACACTGTAATTATTACAGAACAGGTACTACATACACATACATACTAAATGTTATACATACCTTCTTAGTAATTGGAGGTGATATTGACTGGTATATTAATCGTTTTCGGTTTGTGTTTAGATCTTATGTTGGGTATTTTGTACTATTCTGCAGGTAGATACAGATGGTTTGAATGTGTGACAAGGCATCCTTTTATAGCTAGAGATCAGTAACATGTGCTATCCTGATCACCAATTGGTGTTCCACAGTAGTTAATTACATGCACATCAGCTGTGCAGCTACTCCCTGTTCCAATACCATGGCAACGGTGGAGTATAATTGTGTACTCCACTTGGGCGTTGTCCCTTTGCCTTACTTGTGAGGAAAACAGCCTGGAAGTGTTGTCTGAAATCTATTGCAACAGCTGTATGGAGACAAACACAAATATATTGTGTGTAATGCCTAGAAGATTTGGTCTAAATGTGAGTACTGCTGTTATATTCCTGAACATTGCTACTTGTGCAGGGTTTGTCTGTACCTAATACTTCTGCATATGTTTCAGTCTGGCCAGGATGTTTGACCAGCTCAAGGCTGTATGGCTATGCATATAATGTTAGGGGGTTTACAGTGTGCTCACCAGACATCTTTAGTTTGGTGTAAATGTGTATCATACTGTGCTGATAATCAGTAATTGGAAACACTTCCTGGTGCAATTACTTTTCAACCCTCTGAAACAGGATTAGTTCAAACAAACCGTGTAACATCAGCAGCTGTTCCATTGTATAACACCAACTATTTCACATAGGGCTATGTTAGTATGTCTCTGTCCAGGTATGTTAAGGTTTCAGCAGATGTTGTACAGTGGGTGAATATTTGGTTATGGTATGACAGTATGTATTGTTGTAATTAGTTTGGGTGTGGGGGAGATGCTGGTGGGTGTACATAGCAGATGCAGGTGTGTAGGAACTGCTTTTATACATATTCTATAAGTGTGTGTGGGTTCTTTCTCAATGTGAACACCTATCCCTTAGTGGACTAATACTATGGTAATTGCAGGCTGATTCATTAAGGCACTATTAAATGCTTCCTGTATAGCATGCAGGTATTGTTAGTCCTTGAATCCTTTTGGCAATACATCGGAATGTAATAAAGTTTTGCTAAATGAAAGATGTCTGTGTATTTCTGTCATGGATATTTACAGTCATTGAAGTTGTGTTGGTGACTAACCCTATTAGGCTGATGTCTATAGAACATAGTTGTAATAGTGTATTGCCATATACTCTTCATATGTTATGTTCATATTGTTTGGGGGTGGCAGAATGTGTGATTGCTATGGTCCATGTTATACTCAGATTTGATCACTTCAGATGCTGTATACACACATGTATGTATGTATGTATGTATGTATATATATATATATATATATATATATATATATATATATATATATATTATATGTATATAGATATATAATATATATTGTTGCATATGTTTATATGTACCTCCATAGATGTGCACATGTTTTTAACCTATCTTTATATCTACATATATATGTATATCTCTATATAGTGACATGTATCTATGTATTTCTCTCTCTCTCTCTCTCGCTCTCCCTCTATATATATATATATATATATATATATATATATATATATATATATATATATATTTATATATATATATATATATATATATATAGCATACACCTTTCATTGGGTACATGGCGGTTTGTCCTATTTCCACACAATTCTCCCTTTTGTGTTTTGACCTTAGTGGTAGGTTACTCTGAGAATGGTGTACATGACTGTGGGTTATAATCCTGGAAGTGGTTATTATTTTACCTCTCAGAACAGGCACTGGTAGGGAAAGTGTGATTAACACACATTTAAGCGGTTCTAAGCAGGTCTGCCCATGGTCTGCATGATGTTAAGCAAAGGTTAAACCTGTGAAGTGTTTATCAGTTTAACCGTGTTCAAGTGTCACTTACCAGCATGCAAACCCTTGCAAAACTGCTTAGAAGTGCTTTAATCAACCTGCATCCGACAGCCCTTATTCTGGCCCTCAAAATTAATTAACAGTCCTTGAACCCTGGACCATGAATACCACAGTCACTGACTTTTCCACTAAGGTATCCAAGATATTTACAAATGTTATGGTGTTTAGAATATACATTTTACTACGGCATTCCTCACTACTGAAAACAAATGTGGCAGTCAGTTGGTGTACATATGTATGATACATGTTAATGTTCATATGTTTGTAGAATTAAGTGTTGCAATGTGACATGACAAGGTGTATTATGGAGTAGAATGGTTCTTGTTTTGTTTCTTTTTTATATTTTCCCCATATTCCATGTATACCCCTCCAGTTCACTTATTGAACATCCAACCCAGGCTCTCCTTGATGCATAATTTCATTACCCATCATTCCGCTCTCCAACCTCATTCTCCACATACACAACAACCATTCCTTCTATGGAGAATTAAGTTAATATTAACTGTTATAATAGAAGAGATGCATGTGTTTTGTGTACACTTCAATTCCTTTGGATTGCTTCTGTGTCACAAAGTGTATTCATAGATGTTCATATATATGACTATAGATGTCACTATATATATATATATATATATATATATATATATATATATATATATATATATATATATATATATATATATATATATATATATATATATATATATATATATATATATATATATATATATATATATATATAAAACCCAGCCACTGGGGATGCACAAGCCAGTGCATTTCTTTGTGCCGGTCCGAAGCCCGGATAAATGGGGAGGGTTGCATCAGGAAGGGCATCCGGGGTAAAACCTCTGCCAGAAATTACTGATGCAGAGAACTTTTCATAATTACATATCAGATCGGTCGAGGCCTGGGTTAACAATGACCGCCACCAGTACTGTTAGCCAACAGGGTGCTGGCGGAAATTGCGCTACTGTTGGCCGAAGGAGAAGAGTAGGGCGAAGGCATGCCCGAAGACAGGAAGAGAGGAGGAAGGTTAGGAGTGTAGCAGTGAGGGTAGGAACTTTGAATGTTGGCAGTATGACTGGTAAAGGAAGAGAGCTAGCTGATATGATGGAGAGAATGAAGGTTGATATAGTGTGTGTGTGCAAGAGACCAGATGGAAGGGAAGTAAGGCCAGGTGTTTAGGAAATGGGTTGAAATTGTTCTATCATGGTGTGGATGGCAGGAGAAATGGGGTAGGGGTTATATTAAAGGAACAATATGCCAAGAGTGTTTTAGACATGAAGAGAGTGTCTGACAGAGTGAAGTTTATGAAGCTCGAAATTGATGGTGTAATGAGGAATGTTGTTAGTGCATATGCTCCACAAGTTGGGTGTGTGATGGATGAGAAAGAGAAATTTTGGAGTGAGTTGGATGAAGTGTGGTGAGTGTACCCAAGGATGAGAGACTAGTGATTGGAGTGGACTTTAATGGGCATGTTGGTGAAGTGAACAGAGGGGATGAGGAAGTGATAGGTAGGTATGGTGTTAAGGAGAGGAATGTAGAAGGTCAGATGATTGTGGATTTTGCGAAAAGGATGGACATGGCTGTGGTGAATACATATTTTAAGAAGAGGGAGGAGCATAGGGTGATGTACAAGAGTGGAGGAAGAAGCACACAGGTGAATTATATCCTATGTAGGAGGGCCAGTCTGAAGGAGATTGGAGACTGTAACGTGGTGGCAAGGGAAAGTGTAGTTAAGCAGCATAGAATGGTGGTCTGTAGGATGACGTTGGTGATCAAGAAGAGGAGGAGGTGTGTGAAAGCAGTGCCAAGTATTAAATGGTGGAAGTTAAAAAAGGGTGATTGTGAAGTGGAGTTTAGGGAAGAGTTAAGACAGGCACTGGGAGGCAGTGGAGAGTTACCGAATAGCTGAGTAACTACATCAGAACTAGTAAGGGAGACTGCTAGAAAGGTGCTTGGTGTGACATCTGGACAGAGGAAGGAGGACAAGAAGACCTGGTGGTGGAATGAGGAAGTACAGGAGAGTATACAGAGGAAGAGGCTGGCGAAGAAGTGGGATTGTCAAAGAGATGAAGAAAGTAGACATGAGTATAAGGAGATGAGGCACATGGCAAAGAGAGAGGTGGTGAAAGCTAAGGATAAGGCGTATGGAGAGTTATATGAGAGATTGGACACTAAAGAGGGAGAAAAGGACCTGTACCGCTTCGCTAGACAGAGGGACAGACCTGGGAAAGATGTGCAGCAAGTAAGGGTGTTAAAGGACAGTGAGGGAAAGGTACTCACAAGAGAGGAGAGTGTGTTAAGTAGATGGAAAGAGTATTTTGAGAGGCTGATGAATGAAGAGAATGAGAGAGAGAGAAGGTTGGATGATGTGGGGATACTAAATCAGGAAGTGAAGCAGATTAGCAAGGAGGAAGTAATGACAGCTTTGAAGAGGATGAAGAATGGAAAGGCTATTGGCCCAGATGACATACCAATGGAAGCATGGAGGTGCTTAGGAGAAATGGCAGTGGAAGTTTTAACTAGATTGTTTAATGAAATTTTGGAAAGTCAGAGGATGCCTGAGGAGTGGAGAAAAAGTGTTTTCGTACCTATCTTTAAGAATAAGGGTGATGTGCAGAGCTGCAGTAACTACAGAGGGATAAAATTGATCAGTCACAGCTTGAAGTTATGGGAAAGAGTAGTAGAAGCTAGGTTAAGAAGGGAGGTGATGATTAGTGATCAGCAGTATGGTTTCATGCCAGGAAAGAGCACTACAGATGCAATGTTTGCTCTTAGCGTGTTATTGGAGAAATACAGAGAAGGTCAGAAGGAGTTGCATTGTGTCTTTGTAGACTTGGAGAAAGCATATGACAGGGTGCCTAGAAGAGTTGTGGTATTGTATGAGGAAGTCGGGAGTGGCAGAGAAGTATGTAAGAGTGGTACAGGATATGTACGAGGGTAGTGTGACAGTCGTGAGGACTGCAGTGGGAGTGACAGATCCATTTAAGGTGGAGGTGGGATTACATCAAGGATCAGCTCTGAGTCCTTTCTTATTTGCAGTGGTGATGGACAGGTTGACAGATGAGATCAGACAGGAGGCCCCGTGGACTATGATGTTTGCAGATGACATTGTGCTCTGCAGTGAGAGTAGGAATCAGGTTGAGGAGACTCTGGAGAGGTGAAGATATGCTCTATAGAGCAGAGGAATGAAGGTCAGCAGGGCTTAGACAGAATATATGTGTGTAAATGAGAGGGAGGGTAGAGGAATCGTGAGGATGCAGGGAGTAGAGTTGGTAAAGGTGGACGAGTTTAAGTACTTGGGATCAACAGTTCAGAGTAATCGTGAATGTGGAAGAGGTGAAAAGAGAGTACAGGCAGGGTGGAATGGGTGGAGAAGAGTGTCAGGAGTGATTTGTGACAGACGGGTACCAGTAAGAGTGAAAGGGAAGGTCTACAAGAGGGTAGTGAGACCAGCAATGTTATATGGATTGGAGACAGTGGCACTGACAAAAAGGCAGGAGTCAGAGCTGGATGTGGCAGAGTTAAAGATGTTAAGATTTTCACTCGGGTGTGACTAGGATGGATAGGATTAGGAATCAGTATATTAGAGGGTCAGCTCATGTTGGACAGTTTGGAGACAAAGCAAGAGGCAGATTGCATTGGTTTGGACATGTGCTGAGGAGATGATGGGTATATTGGGAAAAAGATGCTAAGGATGGAGCTGCCAGGTAAGAGGAAAAGAAGGCCTAAGGTAAGGTTTATGGACATGGTGAGAGAGGACATGCAGGCGGTTGGTGTGACAAAGCAAGATGCAGAGGATAGGAAGAAATGGAAAGAGATGATGCTGTGGCAACCCCTGACAGGAACAGCCGGAAGAGGATGATGATGATCTATATATATATATATATATATATATATATATATATATATATATATATATATATATATATATATATATATATCTATATATATTCTATGTGCAGACATCACTGATATGCATATGTATGTATATATATATATATATATATATATATATATGTATATATATAGATAGATAGATAGATAGATATTTAGTATTAATTTGTAACAGTTATACATATGTAGACTTGTAAATGTTGATTCACATACTACAGTACAATACAATGAACTGTACATATGTACACAAAGTGACTGCCCAATTTGTGGTCAGTACTGTGGAATACCTATAGTATAAGGTGTAGTCTAAATACCATAGCACATGTATACAGCTCAGATGGCTTAGTGGTAAGTCCCATGACTATGGTGTGCATGATCTAGGGTTCAACACCTGCGATGCTTTAAAATGTGTTTTACTCCAGAATAAGGCTCATTTAAGCAGTTGTAAGCATGTTTAAAAGTGTTTGTGCAACATTAAAGCAGCAGTTAAAACACAGTTAAACAAACCTTAAAACTTATAACCTGTGCACGTAAACACTGCCACATCTGCTAACTACTCAGGATATATACATTTCAGTGAAGTAACATCTCACTATGTGCTTACATAACATTACATTTTCTGTTGATTTTACTCTCCAGTACACATGGGTTTATATGGGTGTTTCAAATGTTTATTATACTGATGAATACTACATAGATATGCAAGTTGTGGTTAAGGTATACTTTTTAACATGAAAAACATCTCTGACTTTATTGGGATTTGAACCAGGAATGCCCAGATACGATGCAAATGCTGTAACCATTACACTATTGACATTAACGTTGCTTCTGCCTATTTCCTGTTTAGATGATTTCTATGTGTAAGCTAGGCTAAGCAAAGGGCGGAGGCGCCCAAACGGTCCAGCTGGTGAATCTGGGAATCTTGAGGCAATGTTACAACGGCCTCATGTACACAGACAACCCTCTCCTCCTCAAAACAAATTCCAACACATGTGAGAGAGGCAACCATATAGCCAAACTGGAGGCTAAGCTCTCTCAACTCAGTACTGGCATAACCAGTCAGGAGGAGAAGGAAACCACACTCACTACAATTACAGTCTCACATAGACCTACCACGACAGCAAACCAAACACATAATCACACAAAAACATACTCAGAGGCTCTAAATAAAGATCTGCCTAAGCAGCAGAGACCTCCAAAGCAGACACTCAAGCAACCGCTACCCCAAAACAAAACACGTGCAACACATATCTCACAAAGCCAGTGTGAACAGTCACAGCCCTTAAGACTAAACAACACACCTGATACACTTGTAATAGGTGACTCTAACGTCAGGCACACTGGCGTCCCGCTCCAGGCTGAACAAGGAGAGGGTCATGGTGAGCAGCCTGTCAGGTGCTAGGATCTGCCATATAACACAAGCACTCAGGTCACTCCAAGGCAAGTACAAATATGACTCAGTCATTGTCCATGCTGGTGTGAATGACCTGAGATGTATCTCCCTGGACTACATGAAAAGAGACATAAAGGAGCTCTCTGAGCATGTAGCCCAGGCTGGTATGACCCTGACCTTGAGTAGCATCTTACCCTCACCAAGAATGATGCCACAATATGAAGACAAGATGATCAATTTCAACAATTGGCTTAAGTACTGGTGTCATTCAAAGGGGATCAATGCCTGTCAGCTTGGGATGATATGCTCGACAAGCCAGGATGCTTCGCTAGGGACGGCTTGCACCTGTCACCCCTGGGCTTTCGTATATTGGCAAAGGCTCTTGCTATCCCATAGTGACTTTTTAGGCAAGGCTCAAAAGACAAACCCACCTCCATAGGTATCACAAGGGATAAGAAACTAAGAGTAATGCTACTCAACGTCAGAAGTCTAAACCTCAAGATGCATGCACTTGAAACTCTCCTTAGCATGGAGAACATCGATATCTGTGCAGTAACAGAAACCTGGTTCAGGGCTCCCAAGAGCACCCCAGCACTACCAGGTTATACCTCATACCATGCTTTTCGGCCCCAAAACTTGGACCAAACCACAAAAGGAGGGGGAGTATCGATATTCATCAAAGATACCCACACCTCCAGGTTGGTGGCAAAGCACGAAGCATCAGAGACTATCCATGTGCAACTAAAACAGTGGGTAACACTGCCTTCCAGTTTACAGCTTGCTACAGACCACCCTCCCAAACCCAGGAACCCCACTCGGCCTTCCTGAGAACACTGGAAAATATGAAGGTCTCCAAACACCATTATATTGGGCGACTTCAACTACCCAAACATAGACTAGGAGCATTACTCTAGCTCCAACACTCTAGCCCAAAGGTTCCTAGAATTTATAAACTCAAATGCTATGGAACAACTTGTTACCACTCCCACAAGAGGGGAAAACATACTGGACCTGATCATCACCAACATGGGGACTCTATGCTCCAGACCAGAAGTGTATACCTCACTGGTAAGATCAGACCATAAACTAATCTCACTGGATATTCACATTCCGACCCCACCCCTCAGGAAAACCACAGTGAAAAACTTCTCAAAGCAAATTTCACACTCCTCAGAACCGAGGTGGAATCCTTCAAAGCCCCGGGCCTGTGGAAAATCTGCCCAGACCACAGAATCCTTTATAAGCATTCTATGAACACCTTCAGGAATGCATGGATCATCTAATCCCAAATAAAACCAAGACCCAATCCTCCAAGGCAGGCGTCCTGTCTGGTGGACCCCAGCCATAAACAAACTATACAATCGAAGGAGGAAGCTACTAAATGATAGAGCAAAATCCCAAAAGGGAAGGCATCACTGATCAGTATTAGCAAAAAACTACGGGCACTCATAAAATTGTCTAAGGCCAGCTTGGAGAGAAAAATTGCACAGGTCACTAAGGTTAATCACATGGCTTTCTTTAGTTATGTTAGGCACCTGGGTGAATTCCCAGATATGCTCAGAATTAGTCAAAATGAGAAAAATACATCAAACCCACAGACATTGCCAACATCCTAGCTGACAGGTTCAGTGCAAACTCCCCTCCCCACCAAAGGGCAAATATCTATCCCAGCAGAGTGCTTCCCCTGACATCTCAGATGCTCAGGTAGAGCCGCCCTCTCCAAAGCAAAAACACAGCATCAATGGGACCAGGCGGTGTCCCAGGCTGCGTCCTACATGAACTCAAGAAGAGCTAAACCCAAACATAAAACTACTGTTCAATCTCAGCCTTACTACAGGATATGTGCCCAAAGAGTGGCATACAGCAACAGTGGTCCCTCTCCATAAAGGTGGTGCCTCAGCGGATCCTGGAAACTATAAGCCCCATAAGCCTGACTAGCTTGGTCTGCAAAGCTATGGAAAGGATCATAATGGACCTCATAAATAAAGATATTGGGGACCTACAGACACTGGATCCTACCCAGTTCGGCTTTGTTAAGGGCAGATCCTGCCTCTTAAACCTGGTTGATTTCTTTGAAACAGTCACCAAGGCCATTGTGAGGGAAGGTGGTCCACACAGCCTACCTGGACCTGCAAAAACCTTCGATACAATACCCACTCGGGCATTATAGATAAGCTCACCAGCTTAAATATAAACCCCTATGTCACTAGATGGATTGCAAACTGGCTCAAGGACAGAACCCACATGGTTAGAATTGCTGGAGCCATGTCAGACTGCAAACCAGTTACAAGTGGTGTCCCACAAAGCTCAGTCCTGGGACCTCTCTTGTTCGGTATATATTTCTCGGAGGTACAGGCCAACACGGAAGGACTATGGCTGACCAAATTCGCAGATGACTGCAAACTGGGTGCCATAATCGACTCTCCAGCCGACACAAGCATCCTCCAAAAGGGCCTCATAGAAACAGACAGCTGGTGCCAGAGCCATGGCCTCAAGCTAAATGCCAAAAAGTGTATAGTCATCCCCTTTGGCAAAAACAAAGTGCCCACAAATTACCACATAGGTGGTAATCCATTAAGTACAGAAGAAGTACTGGCCAAAGTGGTTAGAAAAACATTTTATATAGCCTACCTAATCATGAAGGGATTCACATCTAGATCAGGGGAGGTCATCGTGCCTCTTTACTCATCCCTCATCAGGCCCATAATTGAGTACAATGCCCCTTTTGGGATGTACCTTACCAGACACCTGCAGCAACTGGAAAGACCCCAAAAGTACCTCACCAAGAGGATCAAAGGGCTCAAACAGATGCCATATGCTGCCCGGTTAAAGAAACTCCAGCTCTATTCAGTGGCATACCGCCTGTTCAGAGGCGATCTGTGCCTGATGTATAAAGCCATGTCCAACCCGGAATTAATGGACATGCTGCACCTTAGAAAATCCAAATCCCATCGAGCTCTGGCTCGAGACTTGAACCTCAGCACTGAAATAAATAGGACATGCTGGAGGGACAGATTCATAACCCAGAGGCTTCCTTCACTCTGGAATAAAATCCCAGTGCAGGTTAGGCAGAGTCCCTCATTGACTCTCTTCAAGAGGAATCTTGATGAGTGGATGGGAGATCATAGGTTTACTCCAGGTATCACTTCTGTGTCACTGTTAGACAGAGGCACAGTATACTAACCTCGAAAAAGGGCATAGCAAAATAAATTTAAAATGGGTGGCGAAAGCCAAACACATTCTGGCTAGGGTTATAAATGCCCTAGGGCAGATAGCCTAGTATGAACCTATGAACCTATATACAGTGAAAAATCACCATGTAGTCAGAAAACAGTTAAGTACAGCAAGAACATACAGAACACTGATACTTAATCTCTCCAAAAGCCTATCTTGGAAGCTAGAAGACGTGTATAAGTTTAAGGCTTTCTATTGCTTACCAGTAGGTTACCTACAGGAAAGATTTGCTTTGGAGATGCACTATATAGTAGTTCAGTGGCTAAAAAATGCAACTCTGTCCCTACGAGCATTCAAAACACATAATCCAAAGCCTCCTTTAAAGACCTCATCAGGCAACATCTCAAGCAAATTTGGCAGTGCCATGATTGCTTCCCAGGCTAGTGAAAGCAGATAACATACATACTAAATCTAGATTACTTGATAATAGTTTTCAGTCTTACAAATATTGGCTAATCTACAATGTATGTACTGTACATGTGTACTATGTATGTATTCTACCTATATTCCAAATTTCAGCTGTACACCACAAATCTATTAATTACCTTTATTTTTAAAACTAATATTTTTTGTTTGTTCTCTCCACTGTAGCTGTTTATATGCCGCATACCACTGTAAAAACATATCTCTTGTCATTTGTGTGTATACCGATCATGTCTAAATAAGTAAATGTTTCTGCAATTTTTCTTTGTGGAGCTTTTCTCCCTGGGCCTCTGCTGAAAGAGGGCCTTTTTGGCTCAGTCAGACACCCCCGGTTAACAAATGTAAAATAAATAAAATAAAATAAGATGAGAAACAATCAAAGATGGGAAACATGCATGCAACAATACCATACCGGCTTGCATGTGTCAGCCTTAGGCTTTGGAATACTGGCCAAGGCTATTGGAGCCACCCCCATGGTGCCTTTTTTAGACAAGTCTCAAAGGTGAATCCCACCTCCGTAAACAGCACAACAGCGAAATCAATGAGGGTTATGCTACTCAACGCCAGGGGTTGTAATCACAACATGTACGCACTCACAGCACTCCTCTGTATGACATACCACACATTTCAGACACAGAACATAGACTGACACAGACATAGAGGGGGTCTATCCATATTCATCAGGGATACCTACACCTCCAGGTTAGTGGGGCAACATGATACCTCTGAGATCATCCATGTGCAGCTAACATCAGCTGCAACTGCAATGCAAACTGTGGCCTGCTACAGATCACCCTCCATGACCCAGGACCACCACTCCTTCTACCTGGAGACAGTGGAAAACATGACAGCCCTACCAAACACCCTGGTATTGGTCGATGTCAACTACCCTACCATTAACTGGGAAACTTACTCAAGTATTCACTTCCAGGCCCAGCATTTCCTGGAATTTATCACCTCATATGCCCTGTGTCAGATGGTAAACTCCTTAACGAGAGGTCGAAACATATTAGAAGTGGTAATCACCAATATGGGCGACAGGTGTACCACAGCAGAGGTAAACCGGTTATTGGTTAGATCTGACCATGGACTATTCACTGATGATTTTCACAACCGACCATCTCTCCCACCCAAGGAAACCAAAGTGAATACCTTTCCTGCAGCTAAATTCACGCTACTAAAGACAGAGGTGAGAGGTTTCACAGCCCCCACACTAAGGGAAAACACTGCTCAAGATACAGAAAGATTTACAAATGCACTGTATAAGCACCTACAAGGATGTATGGATCGTGCCATCACTGGTAAACCAATACTCGCTCCTCCAAGACAAGGACACCAGTCTGGTGGACCCCTGCAATAAACAGGCTATACAGCAGAAGTAGTACAGTAGTCCAGAAAAACAGCAAAACCCAAGAAGGGCAGACATCCGTGACCAGTATTAGTAAGAAACATAGGTCCCTCATGAAATCATCCAAGGCTAACATCAACAGGAAAATAGGCAGGGATTTGAAAGATCACCACAGAACCTTCTTTGGCTATGTCAAGGATCTAAGTGGTAACACATAGATTTGCATGGTGCCGTTGCAATATAGCACAAAATATACTGACCCTACTGATATCGCCAACATCCTTGCCGATACATTCAGTGCAAACTTCAACCCCTAAAGAGCACACAACAATACCCAGAAAGTGCAGTATCCCAGACATCAGAGACATACAGGTGGAAATGGCCCTCTCAGATGGCAAAACACAGTGTCAGTGGAGGCAGATGGTGTCCCAGACTGCATCTTGCAAACACTACAAGACAAACCAACCCCCCACCTAATTAAGCTTTTCAACCTCAGCCTCTACGCAGGCTACATGCCCATACAATGGCACATAGCACTGGTTATTCCACTCCACCAATGTGGAAACACAACTGACCATGGTAACTACCACCCCATAAGCCTGACTAGCCTGGTCTGCAAAGCTATGAAGTGCATCCTCATAGCACTCATTGACAAAGACACTGGTAACCTCCAAACACTTGACCCAACCCAGGTCAGCTTGGTTGAGTGCAGATCATGCCGAATTAACCTGTTTAAACATCTTACAGACAGTCACCAAGACATTAGATTAGGGGAGAGGTGGTTCACACATACTACCAGGACCTCACCAAGGCTTTTGACACCATTCTCCACTATTATATTTATAATTACTTATTTATATATAAATATGTATATAAATAAATATAAATATTTATTATTGATAACCGCACCAGCCTGTACATAAAACCATACATCACAGGATGGGTTGCCAACAGGCTTACACACAGAACCCACATGGTAAGACTAGCAGTCTCTAGGTCCAACTCTTAACCAGTCACAACTGGTGTCCCACAGTACTCAGTCCTGGGACCCCCTACTGTTTGGCATATACTTCTCAGAGGTACAGACAAACACAGGTGGACTACAGCAGACCATGTTTGGCAATGACTGCAAACTGGGAGGCATAACTGACAATCCAGCTGACACAGATATCCTTCAAGGGGCCTCACAAAGACTGGCACAGGGTGTCAAAGTCGTGGACTCCAGCTAAGTGCCACAAACTGTATGGTCATTCTATTTTGGAAAAACTAAACACCCATATATTAACACATAAGTAGCAGCCACTTTAATACAGACAAGGTAATAGGGTATCTGGAGACTAAGGTAGATAGTGATCTCTCCTTTGACAATCATATCTCCAAAGTAGTTAGGACATCCTTCTGTGTAGGCCATCTAATTACTAAAGGGTTCCTAGACATACTGAGGTTATAGTGCCCCTTTACTCATCACTCATCAGTCCCATCATAGAGTATAATAACACATTTGGGATGCACCTCAGAAGGCACTTCCAACAGCTGGAAGGTCCATGAACATACTTTACCAAGAGGATTACTGGCCTCAAACATATGTCCTATGCAGCTAGACTGAATAAACTCCTGCTTTACTCAGTGGCATCTCGTTTACTCAGAGATGATCTCTGCTGGCCAACAAAGCCATATCCAACTCAGGGTTAATGGATATGCTCCACCTATGGGAATCCATGTCACAGTGAGACACATGCTGTAGTGAGCTAAACCTTGCCACAACAAAAACTAGAAGATGCTGGAGGTACATATTCCTGTCACAGAAACTCCCCTTGCTTTGGAACTACATCCCTAATTACATTATACAGATCCCCTCACTAACACTCTTCAAGAGAAACCTTGAAGAGGGATGTGGAACAGTAGATACACCCCAGGGATCCCGCCGTTGGCTCTGCTCCACAGAGGGACAGTTAATTAATCAATGGGGTGGCAAAAGCTGACACATTTTGGCTAGGCTTATGAATGCCCTCAGGCAGTTAGCCAAGTACCTACCTATGAACCTATGAACCTATACATACAGTATCAGCACATGCTGATAGCTTAATTTACTGTTCAGGTGTTGACTTACCTTGTGCCAATAGCAGTTGCGTGTGCAATAGTTGAGGGCTGCCTATGTTGGATGCACAGTAGACTACCTATACATGACAATTTACAGGTAGTCTTGTGCGTGTGTGCCATCCATTTTTACTGTGTGTGCAGGTGGAGAAAGGTGTCAGTCCTTAGCTGCCTACACTGTCAGTGTGTGTGCTATACGTTCCCTCCTTGCCAAGGCATGGGCATACTGGGCACGCCTCCGTCTGCCTACTGGGGCTGGCTCAGGGGGTTCATGGTCTGAGTACCTCTGTGCCTGTGGGTCCCCTTGGCAGTGGTGGTGGGCTGGGAGGGCCCTCACCATTCTGTTCCTGTTGCAGCTGTTTCCACAGGATCATATTGTGTAGCATGGCACATACTATGAAGATGTGGGCACACGTGCCTAGAGAGTACAGCAAGGCTCCACCAGATATGTCCAAGCAATGGAACCGTGATTTAAGCATCCCAAACACACGCTCTATGATGGTTCTGGTTTGTGCGTGTGCCTCATTATGGTGTTCTTGCATGGGTGTGTGTGCATTTCTGATGGGAGTCATCATCCATGGTTCCAGTGCATAGCCAGCATCCCCCACCAGGTGGCCATATGGGATGCCCCCCCTGGCAAATACTTGATACAGCTGTGAGGCATGCCAGATGTGGGACTCGTGATAGCTTCCAGGGCTGCCAGCACACACATCCATGATAATGCCCTGCGCATTGCACACGACCTGGCAGTTGATGGAGGTATATCCCTTGTGGTTTATGTAGTGCCTACCCTGCTCACTGGGTGGTGACTTGATGTGTATGTGTGTACAGTCTATTGCACCCAGTACCTCATGGTATTCTGCCACATGGTGGAAGAGACGTATATTGCTGGCCAACTCCTCCTGTGTTCAGGGGGAGTATATGTGTTCATTGGCATGTGGTAACATGGCATCCAAGAACTGGTGAAGTACCCTGGATGCTGACGCCTGTGAGATCCCCATGATATCCCCAGTTGGCCTTTGAAAGGTACCTGTAGCTAATATTCTCAGGCTTACACATACCTTTGTATCCACTGGGATGGGTTCCCCTCTGTTTGTTCTGGCTCTGAGGTGTGGCTGGCACAGCTCTACAAGTTGCTGTAGGGTGTCCCTGTCCACCCTGTAATGCTCTACTATCTCCAGATCATATAGCCTCTGGTAGGTTACCCTGGGTCTGAACACTCTTCTCCTCCTCTGGTGCCTGGGATGGTTGTGAGCATCATCTTCCACACCACCTTCAGTCTCCAACACATGCTGGTGGATCAAAGCTATGGCAGCCCCTAACATGTACATATTAAAAGTTCCCCGTCTGTATACACCAATGGTGCAGAGTGTATGGGAATACACAAGTGTGTGTGAGGTGCTTTTACACTTCATACTATTGTGCTATGGATGCTGCTGGTGTCATTGGGTGTGTATTAGCAATTCCAGCTGCAGGGTATCTTAATTATGGGTTTTACAGTGAACACTGCAAGTGTAAGGCCTTTAGTGTGGAGTTATGCTTGCCTGCCTTGATTAATCTGTTGCCCTTTAATTCATTTTTATACCAGGACCCGCCCCCATTTTCAGGCATGCCTCCACCTGCCATCTTTCTTGTTTTGTACTTTCCCTACCCAGTCATGTGTTGCAAAATGTGTCTTGTAGCTGATATAAGGCAAATCTGCTTTGTTCTGCTGTGATACTTTACTGTTTTCTTTGCATTACAGCCCTTCCCCTTTCCTGTTCTGTAGGTAGCTGCTTGCAGCCTTGTTAGCTGTTGTCAATGGCCCACTGTAGGTTCCTAGGTGTTAATTAGTCATTTGTACTCCAATTTCCCTGCTGCAGCATTTCCTTATTTTTTCCTATATCCTTCCTGTTTCAGAGGAAGAGGCTGGTGAAGAAGAAGTGGGATTGTCAAAGAGATAAAAAAGTAGACATGAGTATAAGGAGATGAGATGCATGGCAAAGAGAGAGGTGGCGAAGGCTAAGGATAAGGCAGATGGAGAGTTGTATGAGAGATTGGACACTAAAGAGGGAGAAAAGGACCTGTACCAACTGGCTAGACAGAGGGACAGAGCTGGGAAAGATGTGCAGCAGGTAAGGGTGATAAAGGATAGTGAGGGAAATGTACTCACAAGTGAGGAGAGTGTGTTGAGAGGATGGAAAGAGTGCTTTGAAGGGCTGATGAATGAAGAGAATGAGAGAGAGAGAGAGAGAGAGACAAGGTTGGATGATGTGGGGATAGTGAATCAGCAAGTGAAACAGATTAGCAAGGAGGAAGTAAGGACAGCTATGAAGAGGGTGAAGAATGGAAAGGCTGTTGGCCCAGATGACATACCAGTGGAAGCAAGGAGGTGCTTAGGTAAAATGGCAGTGGAATATTTAACCAGATTGTTTAATGAAATTTTGGAAAGTCAGAGGATGCCTGAGGAGTGGAGAAAAGTGTTTTGGTACCTATCTTTAAGAATAAGGGTGATGTGCAGAGCTGCAGTAACTACAGAGGGATAAAATTGATCAGTCACAACTTGAAGTTATGGGAATGAGTAGTGGAAGCTAGGTTAAGAAGGGAGGTGAGGATTAGTGATCAGCAGTATGGTTTCATGCCAGGAAAGAGCACTACAGATGCAATATTTGCTCTGAGAGTGTTGTTGGAGAAGTACAGAGAAGGTCAGAAGGAGTTGCATTGTGTCTTTGTGGACTTAGAGAAAGCATATGACAGGGTGCCTAGAGTGGAGTTGTGGTACTGTATGAGGAAGTTGGGAGTAGCAGAGAAGTATGTAAGAGTGGTAGAGGATATGTACAAGGGTAGTGTGACATTGGTGAGGACTGTGGTGGGAGTGACAGATACATTTAAGGTGGAGGTGGGATTACATCAAGGATCAGTTTTGAGCCCTTTCTTATTTGCAGTGGTGATGGACAGGTTGACAGATGAGCTCAGACATGATGCCCCGTGGACAATGATGTTTGCAGATGACATTGTGATATGTAGTGAGAGTAGGGACCAGGTTGAGGAGACCCTGGAGAGGTGGAGATATACTTTAGAGAGGAGAGGAATGAAGGTCAGCAGGGCCAAAACAGAATATATGTGTGTAAATGTGAGGGAGGGTAAAGGAATGGTTAGGATGCAGGGAGCAGAGTTGGTAAAGGTGGATGAGTTTAAGTACTTGGGATCAACAGTTCATAGAAATGGTGAGTGTGGAAGAGAGGTGAAAAAGAGAGTACAGGCAGGGTGGAATGAGTGGAGAAGAGTGTTAGGAGTGATTTGTGACAGACGGGTACCAGTAAGAGTGAAAGGGAAGGTCTACAAGAAGGTAGTGAGACCAGCTATGTTACATGGGTTGGAGATGGTGGCATTAACAAAAAGGCAGGAGTCAGAGCTGGATGTGGCAGAGTTAAAGATGTTAAGATATGCTCTGGATGTGACTAGGATGTACAGGATTAGGAATCAGTATATTAGAGGGTCAGCTCAGGTTGGACAGTTTCGAGACAAAGCAAGAGAGGCAAGATTGCATTGGTTTGGACATGTGCTGAGGAGGGATGCTGGGTATATTGGGAAAAGGATGCTAAGGATGGAACTGCCAGGTAAGAGGAAAAGAGGAAGGCCTAAGATAAGGTTTATGGATGTGGTGAGAGAGGACATGCAGGCGGTTGCTGTGAAAGAGCAGGATGCAGAGGACAGGAAGAAATGGAAACAGATGATCTGCTGTGGTGACCCCTAAAGGGAACAGCCAAAAGTAGATGATGATGATGATGATCCTTCCTGATTCAGCTCCAGTGCGTGCCGCGTAAACCCATTTTCTGAGTTTAAGCATGTTTTAATCTCTGTTCACATGCATACTCGGTTACCTTGTGTGCTCTCAGCTAAGTAAAGCTATAGCCAGTTCAACACACCCCTTTCCTGCAGCTTTGCTTAGCTATGGGAAAACCGGTTTAGCAATGCACCAATCTGCTTACAGCAAAGGTGACACACCCCTCTCTTGATGTCATTTATATCTCAAGGGCACACCTCGGTGTTATAATGCTACACTGTGAGGTGTATCCTTATACCAGTGGGGTCACAGCCCCTTAGCAACCCTTGCACCATGATGTGGTGTAACATGCCTGCCATTGACTATTATGGGGAAATCATGATATGTGTTACATTGCAGTTTTATTCTATATTTTTCTATTTTCCTTGCTATCCGGTTTGTGCGCCACTGCCCTGCGGTTAAACTTCGCGATACTGGGAAAAATAAAATTAAATATTCTTTTTATATTTTGTACATTTTTTTTTTATGCCAATGGCTATATATTTAGCCATTGGCATATATTAACAATATAATACATGTGTTTGGCCAGCTGTCATGGCTCCGATTTTATGTTTGCAAAAATGTAAACCATTTTTTACGGTTTACATTTCTGCATGCTTACACTACGCCTGCACCACTTCCCGGATTGCTAATACCTTTGTTTGCATGCTACACTGCTGCAAATGGGTAATTAGCATACAGCGGCTGGGAGCTGTGCGGGCGTAGCGTACGCAGGTAGTGCATGTGGAAACAACTCGTACCTGGATCACTCGCCAGCCATATTTGGTGTTGGAATGCCAACCCTAGGCCTGCACCTGGCTCAAGCTTCATGAATCCTGGGGAATATCTACTCAAAATCTAGCCACTATTAGCTTAAATGTACTCATAAAAGATGCACTTTCCTTAAGTCCTGGATAAATACATGTATTTAATTTAGGCTGCCATATCAGTTTTCTATATTCTAATTCCAACTCCCTGGGATCACCTCCAGGATTGCAAGAAACTCTTTTAACACTTCAAACATATTTATCAAGTGCATTACTTTCAATCTTCTTTAAACATCTCTGTTTTCCCTAAATAACTATGCACTGTGCATTTCACGAATAGCAAGATAGACAATATCAAGGTTCCCACAACTGAAATGCTGTTGTATTTTAACTTTATCTACATATATTGTTGCACACTAATATGTGGTTACATTGTATGCATACACCACATTTATCTGCTTCAGCAGCTCTGTTGTCTGATGAATGCAAAGAATAGGCCTGGCTTTCTAACTTTTCTTCCTGATTCAGTTTTCTTTTGTGGACAAAATCAGGCATCTCCTCAGTATTTCATGAATATCTTCATAATAGGAGAACAATTTGTATTGGTTCATAATTATATTTCTAATGTTACTGATATCTGTAATAGCCATAAATGATAATTTTAAGAGTAGTTTGCTGAAGCACAGTCATAAGTATCAGAATTTGATGAAACAAACACCATGAAAATATAAGCTGCATGGAGAGACATTTGCTCTATTGATTCGCTCTACTGACGACACATCTTACTGAAATGTAGAATGTTTTGTAACATTATTGTAACACAAGAAAAAAAACTTTCACCAGTGTAATCTCTGCCATTTATCTTAGCTTTTGGACCTTCAGGGTAATCTTCATAACAGAACATATTGACAGAAAATGTTTTTGTGTAAACAGCACTTATTACAAACTAAATGAGCCAGTGAGTAACTTGTGATAAAGGAATGATGATAAATATTTAAACTGTGAAAGAATAGCCAACAGTTACATTCACAGCATACAGATGGTGTTGGATAATGTTGCAGAACAGGGCATTGTTCAGTTTGGGTTTCAGAAGAGAACACGGCACAGTATTCCAACAGAGCAGCAGTGGTATACCACCAGTAAGGGATTAACATACTATTTGTTAGATACTGTCAGGAACAGATGGCATAAAAAGTCATACTAACATAGTTCTATAGTCTATACTCATTGTAAGGCTAATAAAGTTTTCACTTTTGTGTATACATCAAGCTGAGAAATATCATACCATCAGAAATAACTTCTGTCACTGGCAAACACTAATGGATATGCATGTGGCCTAATACAGAGGATTTTAAATTAAGCTTCAAAGGGAAGAAAATAAAACAAAGTTACTAATGCAGCTCATGCAGACTCTGACACAACCTGCTGTGAGGGCAAGGTTAGTTTGCTTTTGCTTTCTTGTATTTTGTATTACTTTATTGCCTTCTTCTATTTTGCATATTGTGATTTGTTTTCTTTATACTGTGTTTTACTGGTATTCTGCTTTTAATTGCACATTAAAACACGAAAGTGACCACAGCTGTGTCTCTTATGAGTCACATGGAAGTTTTCCCCACCATTCCACACTGGTGCTGTTGTATTCTTAAACTCAACTGTCTTTCAAGTTGCCTTCCCCTTATCTTAATTTGACCATTTGACCACATATCTTCTTCCCATTATGTCTCCTTCCCTGCCCCTTTCATTGGCTGTTGAGAGCAAGCACAAATTTATCATTTTGTGAAATTACTCCCTTTCAACTATTTAAACTTATTGGCCATCCCACTGTATTCCATAGAACCAGAATGCAAAGTGGCCATCCCCTTTCAGTCTGTCTTGCTCTTTTAAAATTAGTGAATCTGTATTTATTCAGCTAAAGCTTAAGTTACCCCATCTTTGATATCTAACTGCTTAGTGCACACTGTAGTGCTTAGGATATTAACCCATTGTTTCCCATCTTACCTTTAAAATCTGAAACACATATTGCAAGACCACCAGTTACTGGAAAGCCTACATCCTGCCTCTCAGTTATCATCTTGGGATTAGTGCTTCTGTTTTCTCCTGGTGAGAGAAGGAGCACATGGACATTATTTCCTGGAAACTGCTGATCATTGGAAAGCCTAATAACTGCTTCATAGGTGACAGTTTGGAAATTGTGTTTATATTCTGATCCTGGTGAGAGAAGGAGCAGAGTGCCTTGATTCCTGACTGTTTCTGTTTGGGTAGTGAGTGTCTGTATTTAACATTCCTGATTGGTCTGGTTGCTATTCAAGGCATATACCAGGAAAAGGCTACAACAAGCCTACAGAACCTTGCATCATCTGGGACAAGACTGTGGATCACCAAACAGGCTGCGGCCTGCTTCTCATGTTAAGATTGGTGCTAATGTTTTGTTTCTGGTGAGAAAAGATGCAAAAGAGTACTGTACCCCAGCAGGGTGAAGCTGTGGTGAGACCAGCACTAGTAGTAACCAGGCAGTAGCCATTCACGCAACTCCCCTCTTTTCATCATTCTCACCAAGCTAATTTCTTTTTCAGTAAGTAGCACTTGATTTGTTTCTAACTTCAGAATATATGCCTAAATACTTCATCCTTAAATTTTCAGGGTCTAGGTTGACTTTTTAGTTTCTCTTCAAGTGTTTGGCAGTACCCTGTACAGACACAAACATGACTTGAAGTTTCATAAATACCTAGCTATACACAAGACAACTAATTTGCAGTAGCAAGCACTGTCATCAGAGTTGCAAACCGGATATGCCTGACATTGCTTTATATTCTCAGTCCAACTGTCTTATCAATAAAAAGGGTCTGCTACCATGGATATGAACTTTCTCACTATCTCTTTTACCAATTGGTGGATATGGGCATCCTGAGGCTATGCAGAAATTGCCTCATGCTTACTGTCAACCAGTTAATTCTCAAACAAACTGATATGGTATGTGAGATTTATCTATACAATGGCACTCTAGGCAAAGTTCTCACATAAAAGTACTCCTAATGTCAATATGGTTCCCAGTAGTAGACATGCTACACCCATCACACACAAATCAAAGCAAACATATAGACCCACATATGCTGAGACATTTAGATGTAACCTTCCTAAACCCCAAATACATCATAGATGAAGCATACATAATAAATGCCCTCAGCAACACTGAATGCACTCTTTCAAAACAACACCCACATCAACACATACAGCCAGTAATGGAGCATGTACTTCTAAGACCATAAGGTAAGCTACCACACAGTCCAACATTCTGGTCATTGGAGACTCCATTGGGAGACACATTGATCTCCCTCTCACCAGTCTGAGTAAGGAAAATTTCACACTCAATTGCTTATCAGGGGCTAGGATCTGCCACATTATGCATGCACTCAGGTCATTGGACCACAAGTACCAGTATGACTCAGTCATAGTCCATGTGGGTGTAAATGACCTGAGACATACTTCCCCAGCTATATGAAGAGACACATCATGGAGCTCTTGAAATATGTGCCCCAGACTGGTATGAGCCTAGCATTGAGCAGCATTTTACCTTCTCCAAGGATGATGCAACAATACAAACAAAAACAAACAAAATATGATTGACTTTAAAAATTGGCTTAGTTTCTGGTGTCATTCTAAGGGAGTGCAATATTTGTCAGCATGGAAGGAGATGGTCAACAGGCCACACTGCTTTGCCAGGCATGGTCTGCACCTCTCCCCTCTAGGTTTTTGAATATTAGCCAAAATGTTGTCTTCCTCAATAATGCCTTTTTAGGCAATGCTAAACTAAAAGTACTTCTGGCATAGCAAATCAAAACCAAGAAAATCAAACGGTATTACTGGTGAATGATATGAGTCTAAACAAAAAATCCACTCCTTAGAAGATCTTTTCACCCTAGAGAATGCTGACATCTCTGTGGTCAATGAGACATGGTTTAAAGTCAAGGATAGCACACTGATAGTGCAAGGTTAATATGCTTCCACACATTTAGACCAGCTGCTACACAGGCAGGGACTAAAGGTGGAAGTGTCTCGGATTACATCAAAAATAAATTTACTTTATGGCTGGTCAAACAGGACAATGCACTTGAGCTACTCCATCATAGGATTATGAGATCATACGAGATAACTAGACTATCAACCCAGAGGTCATTTTAAGCCTAGCCATTTCAATCCAATGTAATACAATAAAAGTGCTAGTCAATACCCAAGACTGCATTGAGTGATGACTGCCCTTATCCAGGAGGGTTGTGGGTGCTGTCCTCGGTAAGAATTTATTGTGCCCCATCTACTCATCAAGGTTCCTCTTGAACAGTATAATAGAGGTGCTCTGCTTTACATGAATTGGTAGCCGGTTTGAAAGATGTGGCAATCTGTCCTTCCAGCATGTCCTATTTAAGTTGAAGGCCATATTTAAGTCTCTGGAATGGGTAGCCCTAGACCCATTTGATTTATGGATATGCAGCAAGTTCATTATGTTTGGGTCTTGGATTGGTCTGTATGCCAGGAATGGGTCTCCACTAAGAAGTTTATACAATATGGACTATAGCGACAGGGACTTTAATTGGTGTGTGTAAAGCATATGCTGGAGCCCCTTGATCTTCCTTGTTAGAAACCTTTGAGGTCTTTCTAATTGCTGCAGGTGCTTAGTATGGTACATGCTGAATGGGGTGTTATACTCAATTATACACATTCCATACTACATTAGATATGCAGTGGTCAAAGTTAAGGTTGCAGTCACCTGTGATCCCAGGTCCCTTACCACTTCATAGGTACTAAGGGTATAGTTGTTGATTTGATAGTGTGAAGGGACATTGTTTGTACCTAAGAGAATGATGATGCATTTCTTTGCATTCAGTTTGAGACTGTGACTAATACACCAGTCGTTGGTCTGTGTGAAGGCCTCCTGGAGTATACTGACATTATTTGGGGATTCAATGATTACACCTAGTTTGCAGTCATCTGTAAACTTGGTCAACCACAACCCCTTAGTTTTTAGTGGAACTTCTGAGAAGTATATACCAAATAGTAGGGGGCCCAACACTGACCCCTGTGGCACCCCACTGATAACAGGTCTGCTGGCTGATGTGGAGTCACCTATTTTGATAGTGTGTGTCCAGTTTGTGAGCCAGTTGGCAACCCATCTTACAACGAAGGGTTTAGATTCACTTTGCTAAGTTTATTGGTAATACCTGAATGTGGGATTGTGTTGAAAGCCTTTGCCAAGTTGAGGGATGCTATGTGCATAGATCTGCCCTCATCAATGGTCTTGGTCACACTTTCAAATAAATTCACCAGATTTAATGGGCAGGATCTGCTCCTCATGAAGCCAAATTGGGTAGGATCCAGAGTTTGGAGATCACCTATGTTTTTATTTATGAGGTCCATAATGATGCATTCCATGGCATTGCAGATGAGGCTGGTCAGGCTTATGGGTCTGTAATTGCCCAGCTCTGTTGCTGGGCAACCTTTGTGGAGGGAAATAACTGTAGCTGTTCTCCATTGCACAGGAACAAAGCCTGTGGTTAGACTATGAATGAAAAGGAATTTAGTGGTGATGCTAGTTCATGTTTTAGCCTGTTTAGAAAACAGCCTGCAATGTCATCTGGTCTCATACAGGGTGTGTTTTTTGCTTTGGCCAGGGCTTTGAGGACCTGCTATTCAGATATGAAGCATGGGGGAGGTTGGGGTAGGGTTTGTTGTAAGTTAGGAGGGGATATGGGATTGAAAATTTAGCCAAACCTATCCACTAGCAAGCTTGCTAACTCTGTGAGGTCAGTGTGTGTGATACCATTGGCCACTAGTTTTGCATGTTCAAACCACTATAGATAAAATCCAATACAACTTCTTTGCAAGCTATAGGTCCCCCTCTATGACCTAGGAAACCCGTACCATGTATTTAAACTTACTGAAAACACTCACCATCCAACCCAATACCATATTCATGAGTAACTTTAATTAACCCACTATTAACTGGGAATCCAGTATGACATCAAACATACAGCCACAGAGATTCTTGGATTTTGTAAACACAAACTCCATGGACCAGATTGTCAATACACCCACCAGGGGTGCAACCATACTGGATCTGGTCATCACTAATATGGGAGAGTGCTGCACTCCCCTAGTGTAATGTCTTCCCTGGTAAGTTCAGACCACAGAATTGTCTCCTTTGAAGTGAAAATAAAATCTAGACCCCCAGCTAACCCTGGAATATTCAGGAACTACTATAATGCTAACTTATTGGTATTAAGTGATAACCTGGCAACATTTCAGGTCCCATAAACCCTGAAAACACTAGTGCCTATGCAGAACTGTTCAGAGAAACTCTATGTAAGTGTGCTAATAGCTGCATAGAGGCAACTGTACCCACTAGAAAAAAGTAAAGGACTAATTCAAAAAACAAGCTACCCTGATGGAATTACAAAATCAATAGGCTGTATAAAAGAAGCAAGAAAATCATGGCAAAATGTAGGAGGTGCAGCACTCAGCAGGATAAAAGCACTCTCATCAAACTACACAGGCAAAGCAGAGGACAAATAAAGTCTACCAAAGCCAAATTTGAGGTAGAGTTGACCTACCAGTCCTAGGACAACCACAAGGCATTCTTTAGCTATGTCCACGACCTCCAAGGCAATACACAATTGTGTGCAGAGCTCATTGTAAATGGAGCCACCTATAGTAAACTAGAAGATACAGGAAACCTACTGGCTGACAAATTCAGCTCCAGCTTTACCCCTCTCTCACCCTCATCATTCCCATCAAATATAACTACCCATGATATCACTAGAAAACAGGTCCTTAATGCTCTCTCTAAAGCCAAGAAGACTGCATCAATGGGCTTAGACAGTATCCCAGGATGCCTTGTAAATAGCACAAAGCATGACCTATCAGTCCCTCTGGAAATGCTATTTGGCCATACTCTCCAAACAGGCTTTGAGCCTCATGAATAGAGGGCAACAACAGTCATTCCTCTCCACAAAAGTGGGCCATCTACAGACCCTGGAAAGTGCAGACCCATAAGTATCACTAGTCTTATATGCAAAGCTATGGAAAGAATTATCATGGATATGATCAGTAATGATACAGTAAACCTCCAAACACTGGATCCAACCCAATTTGTTATCATCAACAGCAAGTCATGCATACTCAACATGGTGGACTTGTTTGAGAAGGTCACCAAAGCAATGGATGAGGATAAAATGGTTAATACTGCCTACCTTGACCTAAACAAAGGCATTTGGCACAATACTCCACTCAAGCATTGTTGACAAACTCAAGAGGTTAGGTACAAATCCATATGTCATCCGGTGGATAGCCAAATGGCTCACAGACAGGACCCAGGAAATTAGAATTGGGGAGTCCACCTCTACAAAGAGCCCAGTCACAAGTTGAGTCCCTCAAGGGTCAGTCCATAGACTGCTCCTTTTTGGCACTTACATCTCTGAATTCAAAGTCAATGTCAATGGTCTATGGCTGACTAAATTTGCAGATGATTGCAAATTAGGAGTTGTCATTGTATCTCACACCAACAGAAATGTTCTCCAGGTAGGGGTGACACAGACAAACAACTGCTGCTAGAGCCATGGAGTAAAACTAAATGCCAAGAAATGCATAACAGTATCCTTTAGGAAGTCATCTACTCCTGGTAGCTATCATACTGACAACACACCCCTTAGAGTTGACCCAGAAGTCAGGGACTTAGTGACACACACATAGATAGTAATCTAGCTTTTGACCATCAAGTGTCTACAGTAGTGAGGAAATTATTCTATGTTGCTCAACTTATAAACATGGGTATGGCATCTAGGTCCAAGAAAGTCATAGTTCCATTATATTTGGCATTCATCAGACCTGCCATTGAGTACAATGCCCCCTTTGGTATATACCTTAGCAGGCATATCCAAGAAATGGAATGTCCACAGAGGTTCCCCGGTGAAAGAATAAAGGGTGTAAGTAAAATGTCCTATGCAGACCACCTCAAGGCTCTATACCTGTATTCTGTCTCCTACAAGTGAAGATCTATGCCTGGCAAACAGCATTGTCAGACCCCACTCTGATGGAATTCCTGCATATCCACAAAACAAACAGTACTAGAATTATGCATTCTAAAGACTTAAACCTTACCTGTGATATAAACTGGACCTGCTGGAAAGACAGGTATGTATCCCAGAGACTACCCTGTCTCTGAAACAGGCTCCTCATCTATGTGAGGCAGAGTTCCTCCCTAACACAATTCAAGTGTAACTTGGACAATTGGATGGGGAATAGGAAATTCATCTGTGGGTTGGCACCTATGTCTCTAATGGATACATGAATCCTGTAAATGGTTCATCTCCCATGGCCCTGCTTGTAAATGCTTCATCTCCCAAGCCCCTGTTTACACCTATCAAGGGTACCTTAACTTTTCAAAGATTCGGGATGCATGGCTAGGATTAAAAGGCCCTTGTGGTCATTAGTCTAGTAAACACCTATGGACCTATAAAGCATTACTATAGACTGATTTTTGACAGATCACCCATGTTCCCATTCTTATAGGTAATTTCTAAACATGCAATCCAGGGTGCCATTAAGGAAACCTATCCAAATTTCTCAATTGCTTCAATGCACTGCCTTGTTAAGTGGCTTGATCAAGATGACACAGTAGGCAAATGAAAGCGGAAAGTTTCAAACCCTGTACCCTTAGTACAGAAAGGAGCTCATTAACAAGTTGGGGTAGTATAATAGTTAATGTGTTTACCTTGTAGAAATATGGTGTAGAGTTTGATTATGAAATAGGATTTTTGGCTAGACTAAAAATGGCTGTAATAAGGGCAGTTAGCCTAGTAATATCCTATGAACCAAAATAAGAGTTATTGTTATTTTGGCTCTGCAGAGAGTGCACTCTCCTCTGGTATCAGAAAGATCAAAAGACTGTGGGTTCTATTCCAGCATCAGATGAGTGGATTCATCTTTCACTGCTAGCACTATACTGCTGGCTAAGGAGACACTGCACAACTGAGCTGCCCTCTTTTTATTGAGACATTAAACTGAGGATTCATATTCTTGAGTTAGAGATAGTTCAGATGAATGTGAAACATACTACAGGACTAACTGAAAAGAGTAGGGATATTTTTTATTAACTCAAATACCATTGACCAGATAATGCACACAGTCTTTTGAGGTTAAAACACATTTGGCTTGGTGCTGGCCAGTATGGGAGAGCATTACACACCATCCCTCCAGAATCACACCCTCACTGTTGAGGTTGGACCACAAAGCTGCCTCCTTCAAAATAAAAATCAACTTGGTAACACCAGCAAACCCTGTAACAGTGAGGAACTATTCCAAAGCAAACTACATCCTATTAAGAGAGAATTTGTCTAAATGCAGTGCCTCTCCTAATCCCAAGTTCACAACCTATGTAGAATTGTTCACAGCGACCCGGTACAATCATGTAAATGCCTACATACAGCCTGCTGAACCTACTAGAACTAAGTCCAAAACAAACTCTAACAACAGACCACACTGGTGGAATTCTAATCTTAATAGGGGCTATAAAAAAAGGTAAAATGCCATGGCTAAAATTAGGAAGAGCAACTCCCATAATAAAAGCTCTCTAAACTAAACAGAAAACTAAGAGAAACAATTAAGTCCAACAAGGCCAATTATGAGGTCACAATAGCCTCACAGGCTAAAGACAACCACAGTGATTTTTACAGCTGTCTGCAAACTCAAAGTCAGCACACAGCAGTGTGCTGAACTGGTGGACAGTGGTGCTACCTTCACTGACTAGAGAAACATAGTAAATGCATGCATAGTAAATCTGTTGACTGATAAATTCAGCTCAAACTTCACCCCCACTCCCATCCTGCTCCCCCCATGAAATATCTACTAGCATAACTCTGCCTGTCAGCAGGGAGCAGGTACTTGCAGCTCTTATTAAGGCCAAAAACACAGCTTAGATGGTAATTTCCCTGGGATACCACCTAAATGTCTTGAAACATGATCTACGAAAAAAAATTCTGAAAAATCAAGAACAAACCTAAGGCAAGAGTCTGTGATATGAACACATAGCAGGTTTATTACAGAAAAGCAGTGCTTTCATCCACAACTGTAGACCTCATCAGAATAAAAACCCTTAAGCAAACATCCGATATATGTATAACACTTGTGATTAATACACACAAAAAACACTACTGGGTAATTACATAACTAATAAATTCTAAAACTGTTAGAGGCAATGATACCAAATAATCCATCCACTTTTTGAAGAAATATCTAGGTATGTTTACTTGAGGGTTTTTATTCTGATGAAGTCTACAGTGGTGGACAAAGGCACCAATTGTCTTTAATAAACCTGCTGTGGATTCATATCATTGACTTTTGTCTTGGATTTGTTCTTGAAACATGATCTGTCAGGATCACTTGACTCTCTTTTCAGCTATAGCCTCAAAACAGGCTTTGTAACACAAGAATTGAGGACCGTAGTAGTTATTCCACTTCACAAGGGTGGACCATCAACTAAACCTGGCAACTATAAACCCATTAGGCTGAAAAATCTAGTATGCAAAGCAATGGAACAAATTATCATGGAAATGATTAACAAAGACACAGGAGACACTGGGGCCAATTTAGAGTATCCAGTCCACCTACAGCATGTCTTTGGGATGAACCCAGAGCACCCGGAGGAAACACACATGACCACAGGGAGGACATGCAGACTCTGCACAGAAGGCACCCCAGCCGAGAATCGAACCAGATAACCTCTTGCAGTGAGGTGGCAATGTAACCGCTGCACCACTGCGGCCACCTGCATACGATACCACATAAAATGGACATATATTCATCATTTCGCATTAGACAGGTTAACCTACTACATATTACTACAATGCTTATACATTTTATATATTTATATTTTATATTTATAACTGTATATATTGCTAAGGGAAGCTTGTTCCAAATTATGGGAATGTACTGTGAGACAAAAGTCCTTCTTATACTTGTCCTAAAACTTGTTCTGCTGCAGTTCAAATAGCTGTGTCTATGTATCTTAGATTGAATCCATCCAGATAGAATGATATCCTGAGGACTTCATTGTACATTGTTCTGTATATCTGGATATTGATACCTTGAAAATACCTGTACTATAAAGGAAAAATCTAACTTTTCACATGTTTCACTCTATGGCAAATTCCCCACAAGTGTGATTTTTTTGGTGCATGTTTTCCTGCGTTGACTCTAACCATGTAAGTTGTCCTTTAGTATAAATGAAAATAAATTATTATATTCCAAAACTGGGCATATGTACGCTTTAAATAGACTGGTCATACCAACTTGGTCTCTTGTAGAAAAGCATTTTTAACAACAAATTCACTTGTTTCATAGCTTTATTAATTATTTTGTATATATGATTAAAAAATGAAAATTTCTTGTTAGCATGATCACTAAATCTCTAGATTGTGTTAATATTTCAAGAGTTGTTTTATTCAATGTAATCAGCTTCATTACTGGTAGTTTGTTGAAAAACATTAATTTACATTTATCTACTGAGCCGAGTGGAGGAGGAACATTGACTAAAACTCTGATTGAAGATATATAACAATAAGTATCCTGTTTTTTTGCTTATTTTTACTAGTTATTGTTTCTCGCAATTTATATGTAGCACTTTTTATTACCTGCTGCATACTTTTTACTGTATGTTATTGCTATTAACTAATCTGCATGGTTAAACTAAAATTGTCTGCCTTACAGGGCCTGATAAATAAGGTTTTTACTGTCACACTGTTTGTAAAGCTTTTTAGCTAATTTCCTTGTGTGAAAGGTATTAACAGGAACTTTTCTCTACTTGTTAAGCACCTATTTGTTTGTTCTGATTTCCTGCCAAGGACTGTATCATATAACTGATTTGTTTGCAATTAAAAACATTCTGTAGAGTCTCCTTGCTCCTTTATCTGTTTAAAACTTTCATTTTCTGTCTCACCTCTGTTCTTCTGCTGTGATAAACATTTCTGTAGTGTTTACTGTCTAAAAGAGTGTAGGCTGGTAGCTGTAGTATTGTCCCAGTTCAGATTTGCTGTCTCTGGGCCTGTTTTCACAGTGGTTGTTCTGAGCGCATGACCAGGCCATCTTGAATTAGCAGAAGCCTTTCTTTACCTTTGTGGCATGATTGTGTTGACTGGCTGCTGGCTGGTGGAGGTTGGATGGTCTAGGGCTTGGAGTAAGCACTCATTTGTTCTTCTGAGCTTTTTTAAAAAAAGTTGTTTAAGGTTGTATCTTCTGGTATTTAAGCCCTACCTTTGTGAGGATTTCTGTCTATACACACTGAGCCAAGTAGAGGAGGGGTATTGACTACAACTGTGATCTGAGATATATAACAATAAGTATCCTGTTTTTTTTTTTTTTTGCTTATTTTTACTAGTTATTGCTTCTAGTAATTTATAGATAGCACTTTGTATTGCCTGCTGCATACTTTTTACTGTATTTTATTGCTGTTAGCTAATTTGCATGGTTAAACTAAAATTGTCTGCCTTACAGGGCCTGATAAATAATATTTTTACTGTAACACTGTTTGTAAAGCTTTTTAGCTAGTTTCACTGTGTGAAAGGTATTAACGGGAAATTTTCTCTACTTGTTAAAGCACCTATTTGTTTGTTCTGATTTCCTGCCAAGGAGTGTATCATAGAACTGCTTTGTTTGTAGTTAAACGCATTCTGTAGAGTCTCCTTGCTCCTTTATCTGTTTAAAACTTTCATTTTGTGGCTCACTGCTATTCTTCTGCTGTTATACTTGGTGGCCTTGCAGTTGCCCACCCCTTCTGTAAATTTGATCTGGGACACTCCTCCCAGTCTAGTGTCATTAGCTCATTCTACCTAATACAGACAGAACATTTGAGAAGGCCAAACTCACTTAGTTTCCTAACCTTGAATTATCTTCTGCTTCTCCTCTTTCCCATTTTTTTACAAAAAAAAAAAACTTTGCTGGAATCTTCCTGTGTTCTGCTTAACTGTAAAAAAAAAAGATATATGCTTGTTTCTTGCCTTTCCTGTAAATAGTCTTGTCCAAATACAGATTTGCTATATCCATGACTGTTTGTAATCTCCTGAACCCCACAAGCCTTTCTGTTTTGGAGGGAAGCCTTCTAGCTTAAAAGTGGGAGTGGTAAGCCCTAGGTAACATATCTACCACATAAGGAGGGGTTCTGGCCCAGAAATTGTAGTTATTGGCCTTTTGGCAGTTTTTCCATCTCTCTCAACTTTCTGATTTAAAAGCCCACATTTGCACTTGTTTACCCCCTTTCTTGTAACTAGTCTAGTCTAGATACAGATTTGCTGTATCCATGACAGTTTGTAAGCTCCTGAGGCCCCTAAACCTTTCTGTGTTGGAGGGAAGCCTGCTAGCTTATCAGTGGGAGTGGTAAGCACTAGGTAACCTATCTACCAGATAAGGAGTGGTTTCTGGCCCAGAAACTGTAATTACTGGCTGTTTGAGCAATTTTTCCATCTCTCTCAACTTTCTGATTTAAAAGCCCTCATTTGCATTTGTTTTCTTCCTGTAACTAGTCTAGTTCAGATACTGATTCTTAGTTTTAGCACTTAAATTTGCTTATTCCTGCTCAGCACTTGTTCGGAACTTGTTGTAAGCATTAAATAAGCTACAAATTACTACAGCACTCAACCTTCCTCATTACCTAGAGGAAAACAGTTTTTGTACTTACTTTCCGCACTTGTCTAGAGGAAAATATTTTTTTATTCAAGCATGTCCCAGCATCATCTCCTAGTGTTCTCTCCTGTCTATCTGATGAATCTGGGCATCTTGGGGCAATGTAGTAATTGCCTCATGTACACAGACAACCCTCTCCTCCTACCACCCAACACTGCAACCTGTGAGCGATGCACTTATCTAGCCAAACTGGAGTTATGCTCTCTCCAGCCAAGACTGAACTTGACAGTCAAGAGAAGAAGGTAAACACTTGCACCACACCACACACATCATATAGTCCCACTAAACCTATGCCACCAAAATCCATACATAGAAACACAAAAACATTTGCGGAGGCTCTCAATAATAATCTACTCAAGATACAGAGACATCCAAAGCAGAAATGCAAGCAACCTCCACCCCCCAACACAACCCAAATGACACATATGCCACAGACTCAGTATGCCACACAACCACAGTCCATAAGGCAAAACAATGCATCCAACACACTAGTCATAGGTGACTTTATAGTCAGACACACTGATGTCCCCCTCACCAGCCTAAACAAGGAGAAGGTTACTGTCAGCTGCCTGTTAGGTGCCAGGATCTGCCACATAACCCACACATGCAAGTCACTCCACAACAAGTACAAATATGACTCTGTCATTGCCCATGTTGGTGTGAATGACCTGAGACATACCTCCCAGGACTACATGAAAAGAGACATGGAAGAGCTCTCCGATCTTGTAGCCTAGGCAGGTATGACCCTAGCCCTGAGTAGCATCCTGCCATCACCCAGAATGATACTGCAGTACAAGGACAAAATGATTGACTTCAACAAATAGCTATGCTTCTGGTATCATTCTAAGGGGATCCAGGATCTGTCTGCCTGGGATGACATGGTCAACAGACCATGATGCTTTGCCACAGATGGCCTGCACCTGTCACCCCTGGGATTCCAGATACTGGCTAAGGCTCTTGCCGCCCCTATAGTGGCTTTTTTAGGCAAGGTTCTAATGACAAATTCACCGCCATAACAGGAACAGGCAAGCAAAAACTGAGGGTAATGCTACTCAATGCTAGAAGTTTAAATCTCAAAATGCACTCCCTCGAGGCACTCCTTAAAATGGAGAACATCAATATCTGTGCAGTGACTGAGACCTGGTTCAAGACTCCAGAGAGCACCCATGCATTACCAGGCTATAACTCATACCACACTTTTCGGCCATCTAACCTGGACCGGAACACCAAATGCAGAGATGTGTCCATATTCATTAAGGATATCCACACCTCCAGGCTAGTTGTTCAGCATAATGCATCCGAGGTTATCCAAGTGCCACTAACTTTGGGCAAAACTGCGATCCAAATTGTAACTTGCTACAGATCCCTCACCATGTCTCAGAATTCCCACTCCTCTTTTCTTGATATACTGGAAATACTAGGGTTCAGCCAAACACCCTAATAATGGGTGATTTCAAGTACCCCACCATTAACTGGGAAAACTACTCATATACCAACTCCTTTGCTCAACGCTTTCTGAAATTCATAACTTCCAATGCCCTGGATCAACTTATCCACATCCCACCAGGGACAACAATATCCTAGACCTAGTCATTACCAACATGAGTGTTCAACACCTGAAGTCAACTCCTCGTTGGTCAGATCCAACCATAAGCTAATCACCCTAGATATCCACATCCCACCCCCAATTAAGGAAACCACGGTAAAAAAATTTCTCCAAAGCCAACTTCGTGCTTCTTAAGACAGAAGTGGTGAACTTCATGACACCCATGCAGATGGAAAACCACCAACGACCAGCAAAAACGATAGTGAGCACACAGTAATGAAGAAATAATTATTTATTTATAATTTCTCCAAATCCAGACCGGTTTCAGCTATTCAGCCTTTATCAATGGATACAATAAAGTTTTTTGAATGAAATGTCGCAGCCTGCATTTATACTAATCCCTGATTACCTGGAAGCAGTGGTACAGCACCACCTAGTGAATGGAGTATCAAAATGCATATTCCTTCTTAGTTGAAGCATATGACCAGTGACATTAAATGCCAGAAACATAGATATTAATTCATATTTTCAAAGATAAAAATCAAAGCTTTGGAAGTGAGCCATCATATGAACATACACATTACATGGTAATAAATCAATACCATAGTCTATATTTATAAGTACACATCTTGGTATTCAAAAACAGAAAATTTATACCACTAGTATATATATATATATATATATATATATATATATATATATATTTAAGTGTGATGACCAGATATTGAAAAGAACTTAAAAAATAATAATAAAAGTAATGATCATATAATATATTACAAAATAGGGTAAAAAAAAATTCATAGCCTCATTGTCAGCTATACTATTGATTATAATGATTAGAAATAATCTCCTTGTGGATAGTACAATTTCATCATTGTAATCATACAATACTCAATGTTTCAAGCCATCATACCAGATACGAATACAAAACCGTACATATACATGTTCGTATCCTAAACAATTTTTTACCATACTTTGTTGAGTATAATGTGAATGTTGATAGGCCTAACCACCATTGATTTGTTCATGCTAGTTCTTGATCTATATGAGTATTTGATATTGTGACCATGATTATGAAATCATCCAATATTATATGAAACTCACAGATGGTCATTCAGACCTGGGGGGAATAAACATCCAAGGTTGGTGATTCAATATTGTTCCTTATGGTTTAAAATGGTGTGCCAACCTTGTTGGTTGTTCCTATCTCCCTGAATTTTGTCAATGATCATGAACATAAACTGGGCATTGGGATGTTGTATCGTTTATCTGTACAAAGCATTTGTTTCTTTTTTGTTCCTCATGTCACTACGATGTTCTGTCATCCTTATTCTAAGAGATCTAGAGGTTTGACCAACATAAAAATCTTTACATTGGCAGGTAGCTAAGTAAATAATCCATGTACTGCTACAATTACCAAACACCCTTGTTTTAAATACATGATTGGTTTTGGCACTGGTGAATTCTTTTAGTGTACTGACTTGTTGACAGGAGCAGCAGTGACCACATGGAAAAGTACCAATTAATTTATCTCCACTGATAGCGGTCTGATGATATACCGCACCTCCCCCTTCTCTGTTTTTGTAATGTGAAAATAGCCCTCCCAAATTCTTGCCTCGTCTATATGACATCTGACACTGAGTGCCTAATATTGACCTTAAACTGTCATTAGCCAAAAGAATTTTCCAGTTGGAATTAAGTATGTCCCTGACAATAGGTTGGTTACTGCCATATGTGGTAACAAATCTCAAGATAGATTCCTGATGAGCATGCCCTAATTTTTTGTATTGTAACAATGTTCTCCTATCTATGGTTTTGCTCCATGAGCTAGCTTGATATATGTCTATGTCTCTATATCCTCTGTCCTGAAATCTGTGGTATAAATCCAGTCTGGCATGTTCAAATTCCTCATGAGATGAACAAATGCGTCTAATACGCATAAATTGAGACTTAGGGATGTTGCGGATGTTGTGGTTCGGGTGCATACTGGAGGCATGTAACAAAGTATTGTATTGAGGGTATTTTCTGAATGTTTTAGTACTTAAGAGTGTCATCTTTGTTACGGTAAACAGTAACATCCAAAAAGTCTATAGTACTCATGTTACTTGTGACCGTAAACTCAATACCCCAAATGTTACCATTCAGGTAATCCATGAATTCCTTTAAATATATTTCATCCGTCTTCCACACCATCCACCAATCATCCAAATATCATCACCAGATATCGATTTCCACCATGTAAATATTGTGTGATTTGTCATATATCATACATTCTTCAAAGTAGGCCATGAATAAATCCGCATAAATGGGTGCAAAGGAATCTCCCATTGCTGTCCCTTGTAACTGCCAAAAGCATTCTCCATGGAAATAAAAGACATTTTTGTTTAATACATGTTCTGCCATGCAGACAAGTAAGGTGTTAAAGCCCGGAGGATATAAGTTTGTTCTCTCAAGCCAGTATTGCAGGGATTTTAGTCCCGCCCAGTGTGGAATGCTAATGTATAAAGATTTAACATCCAACGTGCACATTAACCAGTCTGGTTCTAGCTGTGTATCCTGCAAAATTTGTAAAAAGTGCTTGGTGTCCTGTAGTCGGGCCCTAACTGATGTTAGAAGGGGTTTAAGATACTGTGTTAGGAATGCTGATAGTGGTTCAGTCAAGGACCCTATCCCTGATACAATGGGTCTACCTGGGGGTTTTGAAATGGACTTATGTATTTTTGGAAGAAGATACAAGATTTGTTTCTGTGGGTCCTTTACAGTGAGATGTTTAACAGTATTTTTTGTTATAATACCCTCATCCTCTGCTAGTTTAAGAAAAGAGTATATTTCTTTTTTAAAGAACCCAGTCGGGTCAATGTACATTTGCATATAACATCTGGTATCTGCTAACTGTCTTTTCCCCTCATCGAGGTATTCCCCAATGTTCATAACCACCACAGCACCTCCCTTGTCTGCAGGCAGAATGGCAATGTCGCGATTATGCTTTAATTCCTCCAAGGCTACCTTTTCCATGGGTGACATATTCTGGCCCAGAATGTATGATTCATTATGATGAAAATGTAAATCCCTAAGTACAGATTGTTGGAAAATAGAGACATGTTTGTTCATGGGCGGTTGAAAGTCTGATTTCAAAAATTTGAAATCAAGTGATCTTTGAGAGGTGTTATCTGAAAAGAACAATTTCAAATTCAGGTTACGACAAAAAGACAAAACATCCTTAACAATGCTATGTTCATCAGTGAAAAAACCGGGAATAAAACCAAGTCCTTTATTGAGTAGTTTAGTTTGTACATCTGTCAGTTGAACATAGAAAGGTTCAAAACATTATGAAACTCAAATTCTGTCAATTCAACTTTGTTTGTATCAGCCCTTCCATGGAATTGGATCTTATTCCTATATTTGTGCTTGCGACCCCCTTGTCGCTTGTTTGTATGTCTAAAGGGTACTGAACATTAGTTTTTTTGCTTTTAAGTGATTCTCGATAGTTATTACAGTCATTGTCTGTGCAAGATGAGTCTTCCCCTGAAATACTAGCTAAAGTCTTGTCAGAGGATTTCAGAATAGACCTAGGCCTTTTCTTGGGTTTATTTCCTGGTGTTTTTTTACCAAAATCATAGAATCTCACAGTTTTTGATGTATCAAAAGGACAGCCTCTTTGGTAATCAGTGCAGTCCCTATTAAACTTACGTATTTTCCACTCTTTAGTTAGTTGGTCAAAATTAGCCAAATTGTTGGATAATTTGCTAACCAAAGTGGCATATGTTGGTTGTGATTCATATTTCTTACATTCTTCACATGAAGCTTTTACTTCCATTAGACAGATGTCCACCATTCTCTCATAATAAGATGCAAGGATCTTTACAAAAATCATTGATGATTGTTGAAGAGCTTGGTTCCATTCTTTGGTCAGCCTGTCCTCCGACCTACTTAGAGAGCTGTAACTTAACTCTTAGTCCACTTGGTGCGATATCCTTGTTAATATATGCCTTAAAAAGTCAGAGATGCCATATATTGGCACGTAAGTTTTTAAGATCCTTATTAAATTTGTTGAAGGCCATTTCACAGCCATTGTTAATATTAATATTTGAGCCACTCTGATTACTGCTTGACATGTTATTCATACCAAACACTCCAATATCATGTCGATCAGCACATAATCCCATTAGTAGTTGCTCCAAATCCATTTTTAAAATATATTTATGTATTTTGACCAACTAGAAACAAAATCTGTTTCAATCAATATGTCCAAATTAGTAATAGTTCAACAGGGACTGCACTGAGAACCTAGGTGTCGATAAAAAATATATGAATATTTTCCAAACGTTACACTATAATATATTTGGTCAAAGAACACAACTTAGAAATAAACCATACTCATGAATCGTGAACATCCACACTTGTCTATATATGTGTCAGTCAGTATGTCTGCATTATGCTTGGCACATATATGTTTGTGAAAACAATGTATACTCTGTATTCACGCAGATGGACAATACAGTTACAACTGCTGAATCCTACACAAATGCACTCTATAAGCACTTACATGAGTGCATGGATCGTGCTACCTTAAACAGAACCAAGACGCTATCCTCCAAAAAAAGGAAGGCAATCTGGTGATCCCCTGCCACAAACAAACTCTACAATAGAAGGAAGAAACTGTTCCAAAAGAGAGTAAAATCCCATGAGTGGAGGAGCTCCCTGGTCAGGCTCAGTAAGAAGATGAGATCCCTTATAAGATCCTCCAAAGCTAGCTAAGAAAACAAAATTGCTACTGATTATAGACACAAAGCATTCTATAGATATGTCAAGAATCTCAGTGGCAACATCCAGATATGCTCTGAGTTACAGCACAATGGCACAAAAATTACAGATCCAACTGGTATTGCCAACATCCTGGCAGATAGGTTCAGTGCTAACTTTACCCTCGTCTCACCCACTAAAAGGCCCTTATCTATACAGGAAGAATGCAGCGTCCCTGTAATCACAACTACACAGGTAAAAGCTGCACTCTCTAAAGCCAAAAACACAGCATCCATGGGACTGGACAACATCCCAAGCTGCATTTTGGGGTCTGTATTAAATTTTCAAAAGGCGACAATGTCGAATCTGACATTGTCGACACGAGAATAGCGAAACTGCAAAACATCATACAAGTAAACAAAAATCTCTGTAAGGGGAGATTTCCATTTACTTCAATGTAGTGCGGTCTCAGAGTTGGTATATTTAAGTAGCGGGGGGTGTGAGAGGCACAGCCCCCCACATGGGGGGGTGCAGGGGGGGCTTGCCCCCTGCCTACACCGTTTAGTTTTTTTTTGTTGTTTTTATTTTTTTTTCTGAACATTCGATGTTTTAACAGTTCGATTACTAAAGGTCGACCTTTAGTGATTCGAACTGTTAAATACTCAATGTTCTAATATAGACCCTGCATTTTACATGAACTTCAGAATGAACTGGCTCCCCACCTAAGCACCATGTTCAATCATAGCCTCACATCAGGCTTTGTGCCCACTGAATGGCACACAGCAGCAGTTATCCCACTCCACAAAGGGGGAGCCACCACTGATCCCGGGAACTATCACCCTATTAGCCTGATGAGCCTGGTTTGTAAGGCCATGGAACATATCATCATAGAACTCATAAACAAAGACATTGGAAACCTGCAAATTCTGGACCCCCACCCAGTTCCGGTTTGTGAAAGGCAGATCATGCCTCTTGATCCTGATCAACTTCTTTGAGGCAGTCACCAAAGCCATAGATGAGGGTAAGGTGGTTCACACAGCATACCTTGACCTCACCAAGGCTTTCAACACCATCCCCCATTCTGGAATTATAGCTAAACTCAGTAAACTAGGTATAAATCCCTATGTCACAAGATGGGTTGTCAACTGGCTCACTGACAGAACCCACACTGTAAAAGTTGCAGACTCCAAATCTGACTTCAAACCAGTGACAAGTGGAGTACCACAGGGTTCAGTCCTGGGAACTCTCCTGTTTGATATCTACTTATCTGAAGAACAGGCTAACACAGAGGGCCTTTGGCTAATAACGTTTGCAGATTACTGCAAACTAGGAGCCATATCTGAGTCCCCAAATGATGTGGACATCCTACAGAAGGGCCTCACTGCGACAGATGCCTGGTGTCAGGGCCATGGCCTCAAGCTCAATGCCAAAAAATGCATTGTCATCCCCTTTGGTAATAAACTCTGTACCCATGAACTACCACATAGTTGGCAGTCTACTTAATGCCGAATGTGTGATAAGAGACCTTGGGACCCAGGTGGATAGTAGTCTCTCCTTAGATAATCACATGTCCACAGTAGTCAGGAAATTCTTCTACGTGGCACATCTCATCACAAAAGGATTCTCATCCAGGAAAAAAGAGGTCATTTTCCCCTCTACTCAACACTCATTAGACCCATTATACAGTGCAACACCCCTTTTGGAATGTACCTCACAAGACATCTGGTGCAGCTGGAAAGGCCACAGAACTACCTCACAAAGAGGATTACTGGCCTCAGACAGATGTCCTACACTGACCATCTCAAAAAACTCCAGCTTTACTCTGTAGCATATTGCCTACTCCGAGGTGATCTCTGCCTAAAATATAAAGCTATGTCAAACCCACAGCGTTTGGACATGTTATACCTAAAGAAATCCCAATCCCTTCGAGCTACACACTCTAGGGACCTAATCCTTGTCACCACAATAAACAGGACATGCTGGAGGGATAGATTCATGTCCCAGAGATTTCCCATACTCTGTAACAAGCTACCCATCTATATCAAGCAAAGTTCTGCATTAGCACTCTTCAAGAAAAAAATTGATCTGTGGAAGGGAAATAGGAAATACACCCCGGAGATCACTTCTGTGCCTGTGCTCGACAGGGGCACAAGAAATTAACTTTCTTGGGTGGCATAAGCTGGGGAACCTTGTTGGCTAGGCTTACTAAGGCCCTTGGGCCAATACCATAGTACCTACCTATGAACCTATGAACCTACTATAAAATCAGAGCATGTTCTGATGCCCAGCTACAGATGTCAGTAAGGTATTATTTCAAAGTCTTCTTGACTGGATATGATAAATCCAACCTCACAGTCATTGGCATATTTATTTAACCAGCATGATTTATTAGGGACATCACAAGTAATGGCTGTAGTCTTGGATAATCAAAAACAAATTATAATTGTCAGACTGTGATCTCATAACTAGTTCAATTGGTGTTATAAGTGATTGCTTCCATAAATCAGATACCTCTCAAGAGCTAAGTAGTAAGCAAGACTGAGTTTAATTTATTTCTAGGATTAACGATCAAAACTGCTAGTATATGATCTGGGCATGCAGGTGACTGATTTCATCTTTGTTTGTCTAATGACTGTAAATTAATAACAGGATATAAGTTTTGCAATGGTAGTTCCATGTCACTAAGTTTCTTAACTGTGATATTTGTAGATGTCTCAGTATTTAAAAAGGTGTGCATTAAATTACCTGCTGTTTAATTGGGCTTAGTCAAAGATGAGACATTTATTTATTTTTATAACACTGGATATTTTTTAGTTTCCTGTGGGAGTTGATATAACTACTAATGCTTTTTGTTTATTAAACTTGCCTTATTTTTTTCATATTTCTGATGGAGGATGTTCCATATTTTCTGAACATGACAGGAAAACACTTCTGTACAGCACATGAGTAAGAAATAAAGAATGACCAGTGCCATGAATCATGATAATAAGAAACAAAGAAACCTTATGTTGGCCCTAAATTTCAGAGACCAGCCTATGGAGGGACACTGCCTTAAGATTATCTACAGTTCCTAAGTGTGTATAAGAAGAGTTTTGCTCTATGATTGATCAGCACATATTTAGATTATTCTGGTGTACGACAACGGTACTCTAATTTTAAGGGTATGATCATGAACTGACTTATTTAGCAGATTGTGAAGCAAATGAAAGTCTATTGCTGATTTTGTAGTATTAAGTGGAAAAGCATATAAAAATGTTGGTATGAACTCTCCTTTGGAAAATACGGATCCAAATTCTTGGGTAGGAGGCTGAGCACACCACTCACCATTACTGTCATTCTGACCACTGTCCCAGTGCCTCTCCAGCTGACCTCCCCAATCTTCTTCTTCTTCTGGCTTTTCCCAGTTAGGGGTCGCCACAGCAGATCAACTGTCCACTCATGATTGGCAGTGGAGTTTTACAGTGTCGAGTTGCCAACCTGGCGCCCAACCTTCCACAGAAGGCACACACATGCACACACTCACACCTAGGGCCATATTAGAGTATCAAATCCACCTACAGCATGTCTTTGGGATGTGGGAGGAAACCTAAGCACCCAGAGGAAACCCACGCGACCACAGGGAGGACATGCAGACTCTACACAGAAGGCACCCCAGCTGAGGACTGAATCGGAAAACCTCTTGCTGTGAGGCAGCAATGTTAACCGCTGCACCACTGTGACCGCCCTCCAGTTGACCTCCCCAATCAAATGCCCAAATTTTCATTGAGACTAGCAAGGAACCTAAGGGCATCCTAAGGACCTGTTGTCCATCTTCTATTTGGGGGGTATATATGACCTACCTACTCCCCCTCAATTGACACATGTCCAAGGGCCACTCCCCTCTTTGGAACATATTTCCCCTTACATAGTATCACTGATGAACACCCCATCCGCCCTTGATGGGCACAGCCGCTCTCCCTGCCAGTCTGTCAATTGCTCAAGCTGCTAATAAAACCCAAGTTGCCTGTGCTGTAGTCAGGGCTTTGTATCTCTATGCCAGCAGAGCAACTTAGGAGGCTGAACACTTTGTAAGTCCCTATTAGGGTTTAAATTTTATTAATGACTTTGCATACATGACTCACAAATGTTAATGATGGCTCAATGAAATAATGAAGTACTGAAATTGTTACTCTTTTGATATAACCTCCATCAAGAACAGTATTAATCCATGTGGTGGGGATGCACTTAGTCTTGTTGTGACTATGTCAATCATTACTTATTTATATCAAGTCCAAGTTGATATTTTATTTATTATAGTAAGATAGTGCAACCTTTTCAGATGGGAAGATGTATAAATATATTGAAATATATATAAAACAAGAAAAGATGTGCCAGGAATGACCTCAGTGTGTTCCCAACAAAAATTGTGTCTAGGACTCACCAAATTGCAGTCTAAATCATCTTTTTTTAAGGTAGTTGCTAAGATTTTTGGTCGAAGTCTTTAAAAAAAAAAAAATATATATATATATATATATATATATATATATATATATATATATATATATATAGATCCCTATCAGATGGTCAAAGTTTCAAAACTTCAAAATTCATATGGTCGGAACCATATGATTGCAGTTTTGAAAGTTCAAACATTTTGGATGGAGATCCCAGTATAGGTCGGATCGGGAAATTTACCCTTTTCCTCACTGTAGTGCAATCTCGGAGTTATTATATTTAATTTGCAGGGGATGTGGGGCATACCTCTCAACCATACCAAATTCCTTGGTATTTTCTGGTTTTGAGGGCAAAATAATGAGGTGCCACCAATTTCCAAGTGTCCCCATTAAATTCTTTTTTTTTATTTAAAATTTTTCATTGCCACTGATGTCATCACGCATCGCCAGCCTATCCTGCAACATCATCAATATGTGCAGGGCCATACATGATGACATCAGCATCGTGACTACACTGAATACAATATAGAATATGCACAGCAAATCCAACAACTATAAACTAGAGAATGAATCCAGAACAGATAGGGAGAGCTGATCAGCGCTCTCTGCCTTAGAATACAACATGGTGTGAAATTATCTTCTGATAACTCTACTATCTGGCAGTCACATCTCAAAACAACTATTTTACTCTGACTCTTACTAGTTCACTAATGGGAAAAAGAAAAATTAAATCACAGCCAAGTTATATACACATACATTCTGCCCATTCCTGCTGTAGGCTACTATAAAACAAGACATGCTGTTTCAGTGTTGTAATTAAAACTATTCAGAAATTCTATAGCAAAATAATTGCTGTAGGAGCAATCTGTTATGAAAAATTTGGCTTTGTAAAAAAAGGGGAGTATTTCTTTAAGCAAGTGGGTTTGTACTTTGTGCATGAGTAGTCATTCTTGAGAATGAGGTTATGTCCCAGGTACTGTCTGTCAAGTAAAATACATATAAATGCTCACTCGCTGTGCTTAAAGAAGGGCATATGTTAAAGCTGCTATTACCTGAACTAAGAGGCTGTCTGTATAAAGGTCTCATAGTCTACAACTGGGTTACTTAAGGTTATTCTTGTATTGACAATGGCAGTTAACCTGATCCTGATTCACACTGTGTGAAAGGTGAAGTTTAAATATTAATGTTTCTCTGTACAAAGGTCTAGCAACTTTCTCTAAGGTTGTGTAAGTGGCTTGGGACTGAACATATTCAATGAGCAAACTTATGCATCATTTTATGATATAATTGTTTATTTTTTAGCAATATTTATTTAAATTTTGGTTACCAAAGTGTTTGACCTGACCAAGCCAAAGCCTATTTTCATTGGAGTCCTGGGAGGAAAACTCTCCATAATTGTACTTACATTACAGGTACAGCACTGGAGAATGTTACGCATTCACTTGTGAGGCAGTGCCTAACTGCCTGTTTGAGGCTGGAAGAAATTAAAAAAACAGAAGCTATTTACAGCTGCAGCCCACCCACAACTTGCTGCAGCTGCCAACTAAAGAGGATGCCACGTCAACCTCTGAACTTCCATGGTGTAAATGTTTTTCATCTCCCAAAATGCCACTGCCGTGTTTTTTTTTTTTTGTTCTGACACAGAAAAGGAGCAGGAGTATTCACATTCTGTTAAGTAGAAATCCGATTCAAGCATATTTGTTAAAGGTAAAACTAAGCAGAAATAACTATGTATCTGTGTTAGTCACGAATAGTATGCATAGGTAGGCCCATTTGTTTCCTCTTGGTACTTGCAAATGATTAGTGACTTATAAAAACTTCATTAGATGGGAAAGTCTAAAGGTTGGTGCAAGACACTGGTAACTTTTGAGACTTCCATTCCGGCATCCTTGAGCCAGATTTTCTAAAGTACATTTATTGTCAATCTTTGGTTTGAATGGGAAAGCAGGTCATGGCAGCATCAAACCGTTCAGAGCTCAGTTTACTTCTTGCACTCCTCTTGTTTCTCACCAAGTTATTTTCTGTAGCAGAAACTGTAGATCTCAGTTGCTTAATGTCACATTTGGAAAGGGGAAAAGATATGTGACATACATTGGAAGGTACTGGATCTCTCTTTGCCAGGGAATGCATATCTTTTTTGATTTAGTAATTAGTAATGTAGACAAGTGTTGAGAAGCGTACTTTGGGAACAATGCTGTAGTGGGGACGTGGGAATAATTAGTTTACTTGTTTCTGAGAGTAAAACATCACTTTGTGTAATTTTTAAGTTGGTTTTGGCATCAGGTCAGGGTTTTTTTCCCTTATAAGTTATTGTATATTTGTAAACCTTTTTGTTATGCATGGTAGCTTGGACTCAAGTGCATGCAGTATTGCACTACAATGTGTTATTTGTACCAAGCTAACAAAAATTTATTTGCAAGTGACTTTTTCCCATAACGAAACACACCTGCTAGACTTGAACCTAACAGGCATTATTATTTATTTATCATTTATTAACTGGGAAAGTCCAACTTGGAACAAAGTCAATTTTCAGCAGAGGCCCGGGGAGAAACACTCCAGACATATGTTTTTGTAATATGGGAGGAAACCAGAGTAGACAAACAACGTTCTCAGTAGAAAAACCACTTTAATGTGAAGAGCAAAGCTTTCGGATAAAATCCTTTATCAATACTGAAAATACAAATGCAAATGCAGAGTATATATAGGTCTAAAAGGGTCATATGACTGGCAGCCAAAAAGTCACATGACTCAACCATTAAAACAAACCATGTAAAAATAAATAAATATGCAAAGCTAAAAAATGCAGCAGCATAATGCATATATGAAAACAAAAAACATTTAAAAAAACAAAAATGTATATTTAAAAAAAAAAAAATATATGACCCTTTTAGACCTATATATACTCTGCATTTGCATTTGTATTTTCAGTATTGATAAAGGATTTTATCCGAAAGCTTTGCTCTTCACATTAAAGTGTTTTTTCTACTGAGAACGTTGTTTGTCTTGCTGGACCTCTTGGCATTTGTGTTAGGAAACCAGAGTACCCAGAAAAAAAACACACAAACACAGGGAGGATATGAAAACTCCACACAGAAGGCACTCCAGCCAAGAATCGAACCAAAGATCTTATTGCTGTGAGGCAACAATGCTACTGCTGCACAACTATGCCATCCAATTACTTGATGTGAGACATTTAGGTTTTGCCATGCGGGAGGTATGATTAATGGAATTGCACAATGTCACTTACATTTTTTACAGGTTTATTTTGATCTGTTTTTTTAATGTTTACTTGATGCATACAAATAAAGTGTCAATGGGTTGTTTCGTGAGAGACTGCTAACTTGTGTGGTTGACTATGCATTGCATTCATGATTCTGATGTTTTGACTACCATCCATCTCAGCAATAATTCAAGTTTATTTCTGTGCATTGATATACATCTCCCTGTGGTTGCAAACTGTAAGCAGTATGGTGTATTAGCAGCTTAAGTAAATTAATGTGTTATCACATGCCCCCCCATGTATCTAAATCGATGCAACTTGGTGTGAATGCGAACAGTATATAACTTGCCATAATGGCACTTGCATGCTTGAAATAGCACTTTAATACACTGAGGTGTGCCATTTATTAAACCCTTTGTGTTAATGTGAAAGCATAAAGTATTATCAGATTGCACCATGAGTAGTGTCAAAGATTTCCATTTTGATAGTTATTCTTTATCAGTTCAACTGCACTAGTAGTATGACTACAGTTGTTGTACTGCTGAGTAAATCTACTAACAGTTACAAAACAGAAACTGCTTTGAATGAGAGTGTAGAGAGTCAGTTAATAAGAAGGAATGAGCATATAAGTTGTTGGCTGCCTAAATCAGTAAAGGGCATTGTTCAGCCAGAAATGCAGGTAGCCTAGAGGCTAAATCTGCTTTTCTGGAGGAGCCATGTCTTAAAGCAATACCATGTGACTTATTGTGGTTCACCAAGAAATGCAAATGACTGAAAGTGGTTTTCTGTTTTGAAGCTATCTCGCTTGTTATGTAAGTGATATAAACAAAATGGTTTAGTCAGTTGGGTCAAGATAATTTTACTGATCTGACCAGCCTTTTTAGCTTAAAAGTGACAAACAGCTATGCTTGCTGCATATTGTAAAGATGGAAAATATTTGAAATTCAGCTAGGTGAGACTTAATGCAAACTTGCAGTTATTTTAAGTACATATACTTGCTGTTTGTCATGGTACACTGTTTCATTATTGTTACAGGCAAAAATAACGTATTTTTTTCCTTTAATTTTTGTTTGGGTGCAGTTTCAGGAAGACGTTAGTAACTTTAGCAACGTACTTTCATTTACCTTCTAGCACACATGACGTTTTACTGCACTATTATTCCAGGGACCTTGTGGCATACAGTTAAATCATTGCATAGGGCCATGGCTGATATAGTTCTCTGCTTATGATAAACAGTGGATTGTTTAGTTACTGTGAGTCTTTAATTGTTGATTGATGTGACATTACTGATGTCTACATGTTCATTCCTATTTTCTTTCTTTTCCCTAGAAGTGGAGCCTTAATTTCAAGTGACATTTGTTCCAAATGGTGTCTTGAAAACTGAATTGCAGGCAGCACATACTAGTAGGAAAGCAGATAATTAGATTGCAAAAAGGGGGAGGGTAACAGCAGCAACTGAATGGAAGTGAGGTCACGTTTCTTTTTCTGATGTAAGGAAGTCCTAGTGAAACAATAGGTCAGGTAACATTTATTCCCCTGAAATCTCATTTGTCCTGACAGCTGATTAAATGCAAGTCGTACCTTGAATGTAATTAAATTAGTTTGTGAAACTGCATATGCTGGTCCAAAATCTTTAAATGTAATGTTGTTACTTAATTCTTTTTACATTTATATACTGCCTTGGGAGATGGTGTGTTGCCTTATGAGTCATGCTGTCTGAAGTTGTGTGTTCCTGGTAGGATCACCTTACTTATTATAAAAGGAGGGTTTGGACCACAAAATGATCCAAACATTTAAGCCCATAGTGTCTCTAGGCAAGGGTCTCTTATTCCTTAAAAGAAAGTACTAGAACTCACAGCTGAATAAGGCTTGGGGCTGATGTTTGCTGGTGAATGCCCTTAGGCATCATTAGCCGTATAGCCCATTACAGCTAATCCAGAACAGGTTGTGCAGAACCACTGTGCGGGTTCAAAGGCCATAAGGTGGGATGGTGGTTGTAAAGTGATATCCCAGTCAGAGACAGGCAGGTATCCCAGCAGATTTGCTAGGTTTATAGACAGACAAGAGGTTTTGGTAACTGGATTGTACTGACCGACTGGGAACATAATTGTGTAAAATGTTTTTTAGTGCTGGGCAAGCAGATGGATGCTGGATAATTAGTTAATATTGTGAAATTTGGTTACATTCAGAGATGTTATTTAAGGGGCGTGGCCAAGGATGAACACAGGATAGCAGCAGATTTCTTCAGCTCCACCAATTTCATTACATTGACAGGAATTAATTACTTAAAAAATTAATTCTTGAAGTAATTTTCTTTCTAAATATGTTTGTTTTATATAGTTCTTGAACTATATCTAAAAAAGAAAGGAAATCTTAATAATATTCCTGTCAGAAATTACTTTGGAAATTTTCCTGTCAGTTTATCAGTCTGAAATGAGTTCCAGTAAGACAAATTCTCAAGACTCCAGCATCAAGAAAGAACTTCAGTCTCTGATAATTATAGTCCAGCAACTTACTGCTAAGATGGATAAAATGGATACTAAAATAGACACTTTCATAGAAAAAACTACAAAACAAGTAGACTTGTTACATATGGACCTGCAACAACAGAAGATCCAGATGACAGGCATAGAAGAAGCTATGAATGACATGGAAAATAGAATACAAGAAGAGGAAATCAACATTGAGTTTCTGCTGAAACAAAATACACATTTACAAACAAAGCTGGATGACCTGGAAAATAGATCTAGGCGCAATAACATTATGATTTTTGGACTGCCAGAAAATATTGAAGGTAACAATATTACTTCTTTTTTAACAACATGGCTCCCTAAAACTTTAGATTTACCAGAAGCATTCTCTTTATCGCAAGAGCACATAGATCTATAGCTAATACTAACTCTAACAAAACTATCCTAGATCAGTTATAGTTAGATTTCTATCATCTTTGATAAAGAGATGGTTCTTAAATCTGCTTGGGCTAAAGCTCCTGTTAAGATTAATGAAACAACTGTGTGTTTTGACAATGACTATTCTTCCATGGTATTAGCTAAAAGAAAAGTTTTTCTGCCACTAATAAGGGAGCTTAAAAAAACACAGTTTAAAACATACCTTCTGTTTCCTGCCAAGCTTAAAATCTTCCTTCCTGATGGTCCTAAAATTTTCGATGACTTAGACTCTGCTTTACTGTTTATCAAAAAAATAAGATTTTGGAAAAGATAGAAGAAATGGAATGGGCTAGTCCTTCGTTAAAGAGACTGGCAACTGAAACTTCGTGGAAGACTTCAGAGAAGAAGAGACTAAAAAACAAATGATTTGTACTATGTTTTTTTTTTTTCTCTCTCATCATTTTATTTTATTATTAATCTTTTTAAATATAGTTCCTGCATTTCCAAGAAGCAACAAATATTTTGAAAAAGATTTAATCAAAGTTATTCTCTGTGTGCAAAGAAATGTTTTGTTTCATAACTAGTCAAAATACCTGGAGATTTAATGGCAAGCTGTGATTTAACTTGTTTCTCTTTCTGAAGAGGAAAAATAAGGTCAGTAATTTGATACATTTTTTTCCTTTAAAAGTTTATATGTTCTTCAAATGCTATTCCTAATTATACTTTCTTGATTACACTGCTTATGCTTGTTTGTAAATAATCTGTCATGCTTTAACCAATAATAATTAGAACTAAATAATAGTAAATAATATGTTTTATTTTTAACTTTATTAATATAAACAGTAAGTAACATTCTATTGTATATACTTCTTATAGCTTTCTCTTACATTTTTTTTTATTTCTGCCTTACACCCTTTTACTTTCTACTCTCTTTTCTTTTCTTTATTAATATATAGAAATGCTTTTGATCATATAGACACGGTAAATAATAAGATTTGCATAGGAGTTGAGTTGGGACAAAAATGTTGAGTTTTGTTACTTATTAATAATTTTGGGCTTGATTTCACTTACATAGAGTCTGTAATAACCTGTAGAATGCATTGTGAAGGTTTTGTCATGTTTAGATGCATTTACACTGCTAAATGAATGTTTGTCACTAGTTTTTAATAAGTTTCCCACCAAAATGTTAAAAGAGACAATCTGGGATGTGGGCTGTCTCATGCACAGTGTCCATGAGCTACTTCAAAAGCTTCAACTCTCAGAATTCTCACAGAGAAGCTGAAAGCAGCTAGTCTCACCTTTGACCTAGATATCACACTGACACATCACAGATACAGGAATGACACTACCTAATTATACTTTCTTGATTACACTGCTTATGCTTGTTTGTAAATAATCTGTCATGCTTTAACTAATAATAATTAGAACTAAATAATAGTAAATAATATGTTTTATTTTTAATTCTATTAATATAAACAGTAAGTAATATTCTATTGTATATACTTCTTATAGCTTTCTCTTACATTTTTTTTTCATTTCTGCCTTACACCCTTTTACTTTCTACTCTCTTTTTCTTTTCTTTATTAATATATAGAAATACTTTTGATCATATAGACACAGTAAATAATAAGATTCATATAGGAGTTGAGTTGGGACAAAAATGTTGAGTTTTGTTACTTATTAATAATTTTGGGCTTGATTTCACTTACATAGAGTCTGTAATAACCTGTAGAATTCATTGTGAAGGTTTTGTCATGTTTAGATGCATTTACACTGCTAAATGAATGTTTGTCACTAGTTTTTAATAATTTTCCCGCCAAAATGTTAAGAGAGACAATCTGGGATGTGGGCTGTCTCATGCACAGTGTCCATGAGCTACTTCAAAAGCTTCAACTCTCAGAATTCTCACAGAGAAGCTGAAAGCAGCTGGTCTCACCTTTGACCTAGATATCATACTGACAAATCACAGATACAGGAATAGCAGATTCATAATATGTGTTAAAAACTCATGTCCCAAACATATACATTACTATAACTCATTTAATTCATCTGATTGACAAGCATAAATAATTTTATAACTCTATACTGGAAGAAATTGTCATGTGATATATTTTAAAGCAGTAGTATAGCATGTTTGTAAAATCTGGTTACTAAAATGTGTTTGCTGTGCATTATTTTGTATAAAGCAGACAGATTTATTGAAGGGACAGCAATGTAAGATGGTGCTCAGTAAAGATACAACTCAGTGAGATCAGATATATATATATATATATATATATATATATATATATATATGTGTGTGTGTGTGTGTGTGTGTGTGTGTGTGTGTGTGTGTGTGTGTATATGTGTGTGTGTGTGTGTGTGTGTGTGTGTGTGTGTATGTGTGTGTGTGTGTGTGTGTGTGTGTGTGTGTGTGTGTGTGTGTGTGTGTGTGTATGTGTGTGTGTGTGTATGTGTGTGTATGCATGTATGTATATATATATATATATATATATATATATATATATATATATATGTATATGTGTATATGTGTGTGTATGTGTGTATGTATATATATATATATATATATATATATATATATATATATATGTGTGTGTGTGTGTGTGTGTGTGTGTGTGTGTGTGTGTATGTGTGTGTATGTAGATATGTATATAAATGTTTCTGAGAATCTGCTTAACTATGAAGTATGATTTATAACAATTTCTATGAATACAATATTTTATTCTATTGGCAATAATGAGTTTGAGTAAATGCTCATATACAAGCAATTCAAGGTTTTTTTGGAAGGTGTTAACTGTATTTACATGACAGAAAATAGATGCATCCTAATATATGTAATGTCTGAATCATATTAGCCAAAGTTTTTGATTTAAATGAATGTTAGAACTTATTTTTCTCTCCTCTTGATTTCTAACATCAAGATTATTTGAATGCTATTTGCATACAAGTGTTTTATATTACATGGATGTATATAGTAGTATGAACAGTTTTTAAGAAAAAAAAAAAAAAAAAAGGTTTATTTTAGTTTATATGATGCTGTTTTACCAAATGTGTAGTCTTGTCTTGCTAGATAATTGAATTGAAAACTGTTAACTTCAGTTAAATATAACTAGTATTAAATTGATAAGGTGGTAGCTGACGTACTGCTGCTTAGGGTAGGGGTTAACTTGAGTGGTAAATACTACTCTAAGTTGGAGTTTATAACTCCAGGCTGGATGCAAGGTTTAATCCTTACATTATTTTCACTTGTTCATTGTTATTTGTATATAGTTTTGACATCCACAATATATTTTGTACATTCATTGTCACTACAAACAAAATTGAATCCTATACGAAATCCCATAAGAGATTCAATAAATACAGCTATATTTAAAGGTACACCTAAAGGAGGAGATGTAACATTACTTATCTTGTTATTTGTTATTTTGATCATAAGATTCTTAAGTTTTAAAAATGCCAAATGACATCTTTAAAAGGAATTTCTTTAAACATTAATGGATTGAATAATCCATGTAAAAGGGCAAGCCTAATAAGATACATTAATTTACATAAGGCCAACTTAGTCTTCCTACAAGAAACCCATCTCTTGAAAAAAGATATTGATAAACTAGCCACAAACAAATATACATTATTGGTTAGTTCAGAGCACACTCAGAAAAAAGAGGAGTGGCTATTTTATGGAATAAAAGTATGCCCATTCCTAAAACCATTAAGTCCTATCAGGATGACAAAGGAATGTTTTGTATGGTTACAATACAAATTAATGGGAAGACTTACACTTTAATTAATGTATATTGGATACCTGGAATTGGTATTAATACAGTGAAACATCATCTTGATAAGATCATATCATTCTCTACAGGAGATATTATTTTAGCTGGTGACTTTAATTGTATACTACATGAAAGTGATACTACCACTATAGGAAAGAGAAGAATTACATCTAATGCAAAACATTTAAAGGATTTTGCTAATTCTTATCCTTTGAATGATATTAATAATCAGATAGATTCAAAATCATTACCATACACCTTTTTTCTAACAGATACAAAACTTATTCAAAAATAGATAGGGTCTTTATTTCTAACCAGATGGTAACAGATTTAATTAATTCCAAAATCATTTCATGTCCTATATCTGATCATAATTCAATTGTTTTTGAATTCATGATAAAAAATACTCATAATGTTCAGATCAAAAGGATACCAGCATACTTAACTCAACTAAAAGACTATAAAGAATATATACTTTCAGAAGTAAAACATTTTTTAGACATAAATAAAACTCCTGAAGTCTCCATTGTTTATGTTTGGGATGCCTTAAAATCATATCTATATGGACAAAGTATCAGATGGTATAATAATAAAAGGAAATCTTGGGATAAGGAATTGTTAGATATTCAAAGTAAATTAGACTCCTATAAACATAATAACAAAGAAAATATTATGGACAAGAAAGTTATTGAAGAAATAAACAAACTAAATGAGAAATACAAAGAAATTTTAACTCATAAAGTTAAAATAACTTTAGAGAAATACAAGTTTTTGTCTTATTCAATAAGCCCCAAATACTTACATAGACTTAAAAATAAAACAAAAGGTTGAATAAACAAAACCATATCAAAGAAATCTTTTCTCTAAGGAAAAGAAGAATGTTTCTAGTATACCAGAAATACTAGATGAATTTAGAAATCACTTTCACAAAATTAACCATAATAATATTAACATGGAACCTAAAGATAAAATAAAGGAGTTTATAACCACAAATATGAATAAAAAGCTTAATAAACAACAGATTAAACTATTGGACAAGAGTATTTCATATACAGAAGTTATTACACAAATAAATAAGCTTAAATCAAACAAAGCACCGGGTAATGATGGTATTATACCAGAGATATATAAAATCCTTTCTAAAATACATATTCATTAATACATAAGGTTTTTATTTTGGCCCAAACTGAGTTAATAACCCCCATCTTGGCAATATACATTTATTTCGCCAATTTTAAAACCTAATAAAGATCCAACTAGATGTTCTTCATATCGGCCCATCTCATTACTTAATGTTGATTATAAAATGTTTATGAATATCTTTGCTGATAGATTGAAGACAATCATTCCGGCATTATAGATATAGATCAGACAGGCTTCATTGTAAATAGAAATACTTTTGATAATATAAGAAGAACTTTAACATTAATAGATTTTGCAAATAGGAAAAAGAAAGATTTAACATTTATTAGTCTTGATATAAGTTCAGCATTTGATTCAGTAAGTTGGGACTATCTGTTTACCTTAATGAAGTGCACAAACGTCTCGGATGCATTTGTAAATCTAATTGAACATTTATACAAAGGAACGTTGGCTTATATTAAGGTAGGAACATATGTTTCACAAAAATACCCATTCTTAAAGGTACAAAACAAGGATGTCCACTTTCTCCACTATTATTCACTTTAGTAATGGAGCCTTGGGCTAATTTGATCAGAAACAGTACTGACATAGAGGGTTTTGAAATAGATGAAAATACAACATCCACAATTCAACTTTTTGCAGATGATGTTCTAATTACATCAGCAGGATCTAATTCTTCTATACAGTCTCTATTTGATAACATGATGAATTTTAAAAGTATTTCTGGTTTAATATTCAATGAAGAAAAACTAAAATACTACCTATATATACACGAAAAATATTCTCATTAGTGATTTTACTAAATATGTACCCATTTCAGGTCAGATAACTTATTTAGGTATAATACTATCTAAATATATTAAATCTATTATATATAATAATTATAATACCTGTTTTCTTAATATACAAAATCTTTTTAATACCTGGAATAATATGTTTTTACTATGGAGGAGAGACTTACAATTATTAAAATGATAATATTCCCCAAGATTTTATACTTAATACAATCAATAATACTTCCACCTACAAAAATAATTATCAAGAAACTGAACACACTAATGTTAAATTTCTTATGGGCACCTAATAGACCTAGGATTGCATTAAAGAAACATACTAATAGCTGGTCTCAAGGGGGTACTTCTTTTCCAGACTTTAATTTATATACTATCTCTTCTATTGTAAAAGTTATTACTTTATTAATAGATCAGTCATATGTCACAAAATGGAAAGATTATTGGGAGCTAATTAGTATACACTTCATGAAAATCTCCTTAACACATAAAAATATGATTGTAAATAACTCCATGTTATGGTTACTAAAGGAATTTTGTACTTCACCTATTACACCTAAACATATGGTTTGTTACCCATTAAATATTATTATTAGTTATCGCAACTTTATATTCATGCACCCTAAGTATAGGGAATGGAATTTTATTGTATTTCCTATAATGTATACTCAGGGTATGCTTTTGTCATCTACTTCTTAAGGAACTCATTTAGATATAGATAATGATCTAAAGTACTGGTATCAGTTGATATCTGATAATAAAGTTAAAAATCTAGATTTCTTAAAACAAGAATTTGATCTAAGAGAAACTTGCTGGTTAGAGGTTCAGACCTTTAGACAACATCTCATTAATAAAATAGATTTAATGTCTATAACTGTTAAAGAATCTATTCCAACACTGATTGATTACTTGATATTAAATTTACAACATAAAGTTTCTGATAAAGGTAAACTTTCATACATACATAAAGTTATCAGACAAGAAACTTTTTACAGTGTAGATTCATACTGGAATTATTTCACTTCTATTAATGGGGACCCACCAAATCAACAAGATAAACAATATATATTGGAATCTGCTTATAGAACTACGTCTTCCATTGTCTGGAGACTTTATACATGGACATTTTTACATAGATCTTTTATACACCTTTGATGATGAATAAAATAAATAATAAAGATAATCTATGTAAGAGATGTAATGTAGAAATTAATGCTGACTGGGCTCATATGTTTTATGACTGTATAAAATTGAAAGAATACTGGAAGTCAATTAATGAATTTTTGCAGGCTTTTTTTACAGATAATTTCATTATTTCTAAATCTCTTATATTATTCAACACACCTGTACCTCAAAGTGTTAAAAAGGTTAAGCTTCCCTTGTTATGGTCTATTCTAGCAGTGGCTAGGAAAATAATAACTAGAAATTGGATTTCAGATACACCTCCTTCGTTCAATGAATTTAAAAATGGTATGAATATAGTGTGCCATATGGAAATAAACACAATTAGGACTAGAACAAACAGAAAAACATCTTATTTTGTTGTATGGGATAATTTACAAAATTTGTTAAAAAAATTTTAATTTCAATAGCATGGTATTTTAGTTTAATTAATTGATCTGATTGTAGTGGATGTCTTTGTAAATACTTTTGTTGTTTTGTTGAATATTATAATAATACCTATTTTTAATTACTTGTATAAAATTGTTATGATATTTCTCTTATATGTTAAAACAATAAACCTGTTTTGAAAAAAAAGAGATGTTATTTAATATTAGTGCAGCAGTTAATTTAATTTTTATTGAAGAAAATTGCATTTCAATTTTATACAAGTTCAAATGTTAATATAAATAACACACTGTTATTCTGGTTATATTTTGTGTTTAGTATTTTGTTTGTTCTTCAAATTGCATTTTGAATGATGGTATCCCACATTTCCATTGGAATGGGTGGAGGTACATACTTATGTATGCAGATTGCATGTTGATCCAGGGGTTGCCCGTGCTATAGGACTGCAACCCCCCCCCCCACCTGTAAAAAGAATAAACTAAATTCTCCCACTGTAGAAAATAAAATATAAACTTAAAAAACTTTTATGAGTAGTCCCGGAACTCCACGCATGTGTGCTTAGTTCCTGACTGCTGTGTTAGGCAGTCCAGAACTCCACGCACACATGCGTGCTTCATTCCTGAACTCCAGACTGCTCTGTTAGGCAGTCTGGATAGGGAAGGCAGGGAACTCTGCCCTGCCAGCCCAGAGGTCTGTGCGGTGATGACCACACAGACCAGAAGAACACTAGACTGTATCGCCCACAGGCTGAAGGCTCCAGCCTACTCACGTCTCGCGGGGAGACCCAGAAAGCCTGTGCGGGATGTTATGGAGGAAAAGATGTGTCTGTGTTTGTGTCTGTGTGTGTGAGTCCCCAAGTGACAAGAGCCTGAATTCTCTACCCACCACCATTTGTAAAACATTTGCAGATGTATGCCTCATATTTGTTCTGTTCTGGTCCTCATAAAATCTGTGGTTTCTGTATTTTTGTTATAGTGCAGTGATACAGTTTTAGTATTGTTGCCTGACAGCTACAGGTTGTCTGGTTTGATTCTTGGCTGGGGTGCCTTCTGTGTGGAGTCTGCATGTCCTCCCTGTGTTTGTGTGGGTTTGCTCTAGTGTCCTCAATGGATATTTGTCCCTATTTGTTGGACTGTATTCCCCCATTATTGGCTTTGTCCAGGTTTTTTGTGCCAAGGTTGAGAGCTAGGGTGGTTACTGAACTCACTGAATATGTTTGGGGCTGTATTCCCCCATTATTGGCTTTGTTCAGGTGTTTTGTGCTAAGACGTTGACAGCTATGGTGATAACTGAATTCACTAAATGGTAGCCATTTAAGTTTCAGTCTTGCTTTCTTTCATAAAACAGATGATTTGGCATAGTGGTATGTTTCTCTGACTGTTTTGCACAGGGACCTGGGTTCAATACTTGGCAATGAAATATATAGTGGTAACACAGCATTTTATTCTAACAACTTTCAAACATTATACAAACAATGTTTAAAATGTGTCCCTATGTTTTGGTCTTTTGCCCCCCCCTCTAAATTTTGGATTTTTCCAGATTTCCTGTGCTGCAAAGTTCAGAGATGCAGCTGAGTGTCAAGTAGATTTTACAAGAAGCTGAGAGCTGCAGGGGAACAAAAGTTTAGTGCTGCTTATGCAGAGTTGGTTTGCGTTGTTAATGGCACAATAGGTAGTATACTTGCTTTTGATGCAGAAGGCTCTGGGTTCTACTCCTACAGTAGGTAGATGCACTGATCATACTGTACTGTATTGTAAAGGGGGTGGATGCTGCAGTCCATATTAGTGAAGATACCTAGTAACTATGGAACTATTATCAGTTTGACATCCATTCCCTATTGCAATATTACTAGCTTATCATTTTTTAATGCAACTTAGGCAATTTATTCCTCAATGGCAACAGGCACTTTATTTGTAGATGAAACAATGAAATATAAAGTTGTTTGCTAGCAGCAACCTCTTCAGTAGTTACACATTAAAGAAATCTGTAACTACTGAAGAGGTTGCTGCTAGCAGCAACCTCTTCAGTAGTTACAGATTTCTTTAATGTGAAATTATTTAGATGCCTTTTATTTCAGAGATGGCACATATTTACTGATACTGGTGGACTGTAGAAGTTTGAGTAGACTTTTATGATAGAAATGTTCTGAATTGGGCAGTTTTGTCATTATTGGTGCATGCATTTTGTTTCATTGTTTACTGTAAAAATGTTCTGAATTGGGCAATTTTGTCATTATTGGTGCATGCATTTTGTTTCATTGTTTACTGGAAAAATGTTCAAAACAAATTTAAAATGCCCTCTAACAACTGTACTATATTGTACAAGGAATATAATTTAATACGTGTATGTTTCGTGTACAAGGGGCCTATGATTTGAAAACTGCCCAAAGTTAATCTTTGTCTGCCACTGGCAAAATGTATTTTCTTTGAATGTGGGTTTTAATGCTGTTTCAATGAATGTGAGTTTCAAGGGCAGAGAAGTTCTAATGCTAAGTCTGTTTTGATTATGAGATTGCATTGTTTTATTTAGCAGATGTCTTAGTGTCTGTGCTGTAAAATGCAAAATAAAACTTTCAAATGAAGTCCAAATCATCGTAGAAGTAAAGCAGTATGCACATTAGTGTTTATGGTAAATGGGGTGAAATAGCCAAGTAATGGTTCATTGGAATGGCTGCAGGGGGGAGGCTCCATTTGACCATGATTTTGTGAGGTGGAAGGGCGGCAAACCCAAAGACAGCTCCAGCTGAACTATACCTCTCAACTGTCCAGATTTTCACAGAATTAATAGATTTTTGCTTCTTATTTTTGGTTTGTTCCTCATAAAATGTGTGGTTTTCTCCCAATTAAGTTAGGAATTAAGTCACTAAATAATGACAGACACTGAGTTTCAGACTTCATAACCTTCAGAAAAATGCATGCTAAAGCAAGACCTGTTTTTCTATCAATTGTCTCAGTTTATACAACAATGTATAGTACTGTTTATATGTTCCCCCAGTATATTTGGCCTTTTCTAGATTTCCTGCATTAACAGGTTGAGAGGTACATGCAAATAAATTGCTTTATAGAATTAGGCATATCCAAACCTCTCAACTGTCCCCGATTTTGGCTCAAAATGTTGCTCTTCCCCTAATAATCCCACCGCAAAATGGCAATTTTGGAAGAAAACATGAAGGGCTTACAATTAAGAAATAACTGTAATAATCAGAGTTATAGATTACTTTTATTTTAGAAATGCATGTAGATTATTTTATTTTGTCAGCTGCTCAAGTTAGCAGTACTAATATTAAAAAGTGGCCCTTCTTTGATAGGTTCCCAGTTGCATTGTGTGGCTATTTTATATATTTGCATCACACTTTTGGTCCATTTTTCATAAAATTGTGTTTTTTGGCAAATTAGTGGCAAATCATTAAAGACTGAAGTTAGAAAATAATGACAGACATTTGAGTTTCAGATTTTGTACCTTTCAGAAAATTCATACTAATGCAAGACCTACTATTCTATTCTATTTCTAAGTTTATAAGAGCAATATTTAAAAAATGTCCTTATTTTGGGGCCTTTTTTCCACTTCTATGTATGGTTGTGTCCATATTTCTTGTTCTGAGGTTGAGAGGTATGACAAATGTGTCAGGGCCATCACAGTCAACCAGAGACATTTCAAATTGTGACATACTTGTTGCACCCCACTCCCCCATGTAGTGACTCTGGATGTGTCCAAGCAAGGCAAGGAACAGTTATGCAGTGTAACTGTGCAGAGTATCCACCCATCCAAGGTAGACACAAGTGCTACTTTTATACTGTCCTTGATTTTGCAGAATGTTCTGGTTTCTGTCATATTTTTATACTGTAGATTTATGCTTATTATTACTCAGAACATGCCTGTTGCTCTGTGTTTAAGTAGCAATGCTTTAATGACCATCAGGTAAGCTTGTCTGAGATTGTAAGATGCAAGTAAGCTTTAATAAACATACTGTTAAAGAATTGCCAAACATTGAAAGCCTTTCTGTTGTTACCATGCAGAGAATACTTACATAACTAGATAATGTATAAGCTGTGGGTATTGAAATGCATATGACAGTATTTGTAATAAAGGACATGATTAAATTATTTTAAGAAGCTCATTACATTTGTTGGAGACTTGCAGTCATCTTTGCAGGCTTTACCTGTAAACCAAACAGAATGCCAATCTATGTGTAAGCAATGTATCTTGAGCTTGTTTCTTGTTTGCTTTTCATTTTTTACTTTGATCATGTTTTCCCCATGAAACATGTTTTCCCCATGAAACAAGTAGATAGTTATCAGGCAGCAGGTCTTTTTTGGATAAGAAACATTTTTACAAGTGGGGGTATCACTGAGATTGCTACTTTCTGCAAGTTACTTGGTACTTTAATAAAGCTGAATATAAATTAGAATTAGAACTGCAGTGCAAGGAGAAGTGGTTTGAGTTGAGGGCTGCTTGTTTTTCTTATACTTGATTTTGACTGGCATGCCAGTAATGTATTTAAAAAGTAATTTATGTTTTCATGCCTCACAACCTTTTTGTTTCCATCTAGATGTTAAGTAAACTGTCATGCAGCCAATGCATTGAAATATTTTTTTCTTCTAAACTTCATTTTGTCTTGATTGGGCTCTTATAATGATGGTTTGGCACCCAGGGCAGCGTATTTAATTAAATTGACAGTTTTTATGGTTTTGAGCATAGCTCCTCCCCCTTCTATTTGGCCACACCCCTTCACATTGACCCCCCACCCATTCACCTGTGTCCTGCAGTTCCCCTTTGATATGAAGTCACCAGCCACCACTGTGTTAATCAGTGTCCAGGTTTTGGCCAGTTGTACTTACTTTTCAAGGGCATTTGTCCAGATTTTTGATGACTCCAGGTTGAAAGTTATGGTGGGGGGATGTAGAAAAAAGAAACTTTGTTTTTATTTTATTTATTTTTTTAATGTCCAAATTTCTGAAAATTTGGTCATATGATCCAAACCTAGGGATCCATATATATATATATATATATATATATATATATATATGGATCCCTATCAGAGAATCAAAATTGGTTTGGATCATATGATCAAATTTATTTATTATATATTATTATTTATTTATATATAATATAGGGATAGATTCCTATCCCAGAGACTTCCCATACTCTGGAATAAACTACCTATCTATATCAAACAAAGCTCCTCATTAGTACTTTTCAAGAAAAATCTTGATGATTGGATGGGAAATGGGAAATTCACCCCAGGGATCACTTTTGTGTCTCTGCTCGACAGTGGCACAGGAAAATAATTTTCTTGGGTGGCAAAAGACAGGGTACCTTTTTGGCTGGGCTTGTATAGGCCCTAGGGCCAATAGCCTAGTACCTACCTATGAACCTATGAACATATATATATATATATATATATATATATATATATATATATATATATATATATGTATAGATAGAGATATACACATACATCCATACACACACACACACACACACACACACACACACACACACACACACACACACACACACACACACATATATATATGTAAGCATCTTTGATGTTATGAAGAATCAAATGGCTTTACTGGGTTGTTGAATGCGACAACAGCTCTGATTCACGGAACAAATGCACTGTTATGGAAAGCGATTATGTTCTTTGCTGCTTCCTTTATAGCAAAAAAAAACATTCTGTATAGAGAAAAAATACAAATCTGTAGGCAGTTTTCCATTTCAAAGACACAGCTTTCTGAAGCTCATTTGAGACCTGTATGGCTAGACAAGAAAAAAATGGTCCAAGAAAACTGCACACTCACAAAACTGATGAAAAAGCACAAAAAATTGACTGTTATACTTATGAGGATGGGTCACTTTTGTATCAACACTCGAGGTTTATTAAGTATACAAAGTTGCCAAAAAATGTACAAACCCAAGGTGGAATACAATTCTCGTATTGTCCGTGTTTAGAAATGATGTCTTATTAATTGGCACAGGCAATATAAGGTTCGTGAAGTAATGTAAAAGTAAAAACCAGACCTGAGTTCCAGTACAGTTGAAAAAATATTACGAAAATTTCCGTCTTTTCATCAATTCACTTCCTTAAGAAACTGCCAGGATGGCCAGCCCTGGTAACGATGTTATAGCTTCTTTGATAAAGTAAAACACTATCAATAGTCAACTGTCATAACCAAGTATGGCTTAATGCAACTAGTCTGTGGATTTATCCAGTAGTCCGCCCAAGACTGTTAGTATAGGCAGACTGTGACAAGGTTGTAGCTTCCGTAATCCAAGTAAAATGCAGTCGGGAACCGACTGCCGTGGCCGAGTATGGCGTAGGATCACTAAAATGCAGTTGCTGTAAAAGCCGTTGATGTAGGCAGACTTTAACACAAATCACAAACCCAGTCCGGGTAGCAGAATTCAAGCAAGTCTTTGTGACATGGGAGAGGTACAGGACTGTGGATGTCTTGAATAGATTAGCAAATGTATATGTAGATTGTAGTCGACTTGGTAAGATTCTCCCTGGGATTCAGATAGTCTTAGAGTAATAAAGATCCTTATTTCAGACAGTTTCTATGTCACACTATGCCTTTCCAACTCATATGCTGCTCTTCTACTCAGGTTTTCCCTTCAACGGGTAGTCACACAGTGGTCACTTATTCACTCCAATAGGAGTACTTGCAGCACAGGTACGTTTTGGCAAAGACGAAGTGGTGATGTGATAGTATGTGTGTGTGGACATGAGTGTGCATGATAGTACTGGAATAAATAAAGTTGCATAAGTGTGTGTGTGTGTGTGTGTGTGTGTGTGTGTGTGTGTGTGTGTGTGTGTGTGTGTGTGTGTGTGTGTGAGTATGTACCTCCCTGCATGGCTGCAGAAGGGGCAGGTTAGGTAAGGAATCAAGAGTTTGGATATGTATTTGTTTGTAAGTGTGAGTCTGTTTGTGTAAAAGTATCTTCGAGCACTGCACCTATAAGGAAAAAATACAGGCAGTTAGAAGAACAACAAAGATAACTGATAAACAAAAGCAATGCATCCCAGGGTCAGTACAGTTTATTTCTCATGTATCTGACAAAGATTACAAGTGAGTACAGCACTATATATACTGTTTTGACAGATGCAGTCCTGCCTCTTTAGACATGCATTGTGTCCTAAATTGGTCATGCAATGTTGCCTAATTTAGTCATGCATTTATTTAAAAATACTGCTACAACAGATTTTCCTTTTCTGTAACTAGTACATGCGTAAGCATTTCTTGCTTCAGCTTTGTCATCATATATTCTTACTTATTCATCCTGTCTAATAAGAAATACTATTTCTCATTACTACAGCTACAGTTACTATTTACATTATTACTACTGTTGAATAATTCAGAATTAATGAAAATTTGCAACTTACAAAGTAATACAAAAGCTTAATAAAAACTTCATATAAAATCTGCGGCATGTATATGCAAGGCACAACATCTGCTCCTGTCATTCATTCTATAGATAATGTATGAAATAGAATAATATACATTTCCTGATTCTTTGATGTTTATGGCATATATGTACATTTTACAAATTATGTATTTTACATTCTTTTTATTTATTATACATATGGTTTAAGAATTTTTTGATAGAAATGTAAAATTACTGATACACGTGTATACAACTTGTAATAGAAGAGCCATTCACTGCTGTTACAATACATCAGAGTATGTAAATGTGTGACCCTTGTTCCAGGCTGCTGTGATCTTTCCATTCTATTTTTTCCTAACAAATAGCTGAGCTGACAATTCTACAAACTACTGCAAAGTCTTATAGCTGGTTTACATCTGTTGTCTGACATCTGATTATTAGAGGAATTATTAGAGGAATTATTTTCAACATAAATATTTATATTAATAATTTATGCCTTGATAAAGTGAGGAATTATTCATAAGCACCATTGTATCTTGGCTGATACTCTTTTAGACAGGCATTGGATTTCCTTGCAGCTTTATATTCATGCTTTTAGTCACTGGCTTTCACGTAGAACCTCACATGCTGCTCAAGGAAGATTTCAGAAGCTGGTGTCTCAAAATTATTTGAGATCCCAGTACTGTAGCAGTTCCCCCTGAACAGACATGAGGACTCATGTTGGTTGATTTTATTCAGTGAATATTATCAAGATCCATTGGTTCAGAGTACTTCATAAATCGTATGATGCCTTGGACCTGATGTACTTGGTCCACTGTCAAAACCTGTACTGCTTGTCGTCTTACACATTCAATTCCACACTTGATGACAACAATTATTAGGCTTACACATCCTAAAATGCCAGCTATGACTAGTATAAGCTGCATTATTTTTTTCTCCCCAGCCACTGATAGAACCACTCAGCCAAGAAAATGTTTCTTTTTCTATTTGTGCTTTTTGAGTAATTTCCTCAGTTTGAGGTGACTCCTGATTTCAGTTTCATTATCAGGAAAATAAGTACAACATTACTCTTCTACCAGTGCACAAGATCTAATACCATGCGGTTCTGTAAGACCACATTTCTCATGACAGTCATTTCTATAGTAACCTTTAATTCCTTTAACAGACCTGCCAATTTCCTAATTTCTCAAACAGCCTTTTCTGCTTCATAGAATGGAAAGATCGCTACTCCTACAAGAACATTATTTCATACCTCAATTTTTCTATGTCAATATGTTTTTTAATCTAGCATTTCTAATATTAGAATTAGGCAATGTTGTAGTATGTCTAATGGATAGAATTACATGTCCCAAATAACACAATCAGTTCCAATTCTCAGGAAGCTATTTGTAGACTCTTTTACCACATATGCAATATATGCTTGCTCAAACTGGAACCATCCATGTAACGCAATGTTTAGTATTAGCTTTTTTTAAATGCCCAGCAAGTTTCATTACTAAAATGTTCAGAACATTGTCCACTGGCATTTTGGGTAGGATAAATAGTACTACAAGAACTTTTCCCAATAAATAGGTGATTACTTGTTCCTTCTCCTTGTAAACAAACAGCAATTACATTTGTATGGATAGGCCTCAAGAAACGGTGTGTCTTTGTGATAGAGTTATTTCTTGGAACCCAGTCTTGATTTGTGAGGTTTAACATTTCCAGGAGGGTAAATGGAATAGGTCATAATGGAATTGTACTGTTTGCATCTTGTTGTATTTCAGCACAGATCCAGCATTGTTTAGCATTCAAAGTTTCTCAGCACATTTATAGTGATTTGGTAAAGGTATTGAAGTTCACCTTTTCTTGTATTGAGGAGTAAAAACTCGTCAGGATCACAATTAGTATCAGGATTTTCATGATTCGATATTTTTTCTTGAAATTACCGGTAAGAGAAAATAATCATGTTCTTATTAATTTTATCTAATATTGTGTCCCTTTATATCTGTTATTACATTCATAACTTATTCAGTTTTCTCCCCTCCATTTTAATCTTTTAACATGATATTTATGAATCCAACCATTTTTTGGTGGCTGATTTTTATATGGCTGGACTTGTACAGCCACTAACCCCACTATGGTAGCAATGTAGGATCCTATCCATTTTGAATCCCATTTGCTTGTGTTTCCAAGCTGGAGAAGCATTACTAGATCTCCTTGTTCCAGTTGGGGTCTGTATCACAACGTCGAACTAACAAAAGTTCAATCGTTGTAATATCGAACCCTAAAGTCCAAAACCCAACAAAACCAAAAACACAGAACAGCGATTTTTTTCCCAGGGGAAGAAAAATCACTATTCTATGACAAAAATAAATTTAAACTTAAACTTAAACTAAAGTGGGGGGCTTCACCCATCACACCCCCCAATGTGGGGGGGGCTGTGTCCCCCACACCCCCTACTTAAATATACTAACTCTGAGATCACACCACAGTAGAGGAAATAGCAAAGCTCCAAAAATGGCCCACCATTTTTTTTCCCTGGGAAAAAAGTTGATGTGCCATGGCTTCGCTATTTTCAACTTTTGGACTTTAGGGTTCAATATTACAATGTTTGAACTTGTTTTAGTTCAACACTGTAATACAGACCCTTCCAATTGTACCTCCCTTGATTCCCAAATCTCATTTTGCTTACAAAGTTCTAGATTATGGGCTTGTCCAGCTTCCCAGACTCCTTTTGCCCAACTGATTTGGTGTTGGAGCTGGTCCCAAAATTTTGTTTCTTCTAATGGTATCCCATAAGGGATTTCTCCTGCTTGTAAATTCATAGGTCGACCTGTCATTAATTCATGTGGAGTTAACCCACATCCTTGAGGAGAATTTTGTATCTTAATCAAAATGTTGGGTAAATGTTTTACCCAATTATTCCTGTACTCAGAAATCATTTTCTTGAATCCTTCCTTCAGAGTTCTGTTAGCTCTTTTGGCTTTTCCAGAACTCTGGGGATGGTAAGGAGTATGAAACCTTTCCTTGTTTCCCCAAGTTTTACACATTTGTTTTGTCACCTTTTCAGTAAAATGAGTCCCTTGATCACTATGTATTTCTCGGGGTACTCCCCACATTGGAATGATCCTTTTACTTATCATTCTAACTACTGAGTTGGCATCTTCCTTTTTTGTTGGATGAGCTTCCACCCATCCTGTATCAAAGTAAGTAAGAAACAAAACCCTCCTGGTGCTGTTGGAAGAGGTCCTACAAAATCCATGTCTATCCTTTCCCAGGATCCCAATGCTTGTGGGATGCTATATTGTTTTCGTACATTTTGCATTGCCCATGTGACACATTTATCTATATGATTTGGGATGCCTGTTGTCATTCCTTCCCATTTAAATCTAGAACTAACAATTTGTTGTAGTTTTTCATTTCCTGGATGACCTAAGAAATTATGATAAGTTAACAACATTTTTCCTTGTTCAGGCTCAGTTGTTTGTACTCTATATGTAAAGGACCTTTTTTGAATTCTCCTGGTACTGACCAAAGTTCTGGAAATCGAACACATTTCCATTCATTTCCTTGTACTATTTCAAATTCTTCGATTTTTGTCTTTCTTGATGGTGTTTGGCTGTCCTCTCAGATTTTTTACTAAGCTTCCTAACTGCTGATTATTTTTGTTTGTTTTTGCATTTTAAGATCATATGAGAACCTTGTTCAAATTCAGGATCCCATAACGGCTTGATTTCATCTGTTCCTACCACTGTTAATCCACATGCAGTAGTTGTTATGATGATCCCATCACATTGAATTTTGGTGATTTTTTACCTATCTCATTTCATACTCTGTACACTGATCTTTGCAAAACTAAGCTGTACAAAGTAAATGTAAAGGATTTAGAGGTAAGTCCATTTGTATTTGCACTTATTCAAAATATTTTGTAGCATTTCCCTTATTTGTTTTTCTTCCATGTTATTTGCTTCCCATGCCCAGTATTAAGGAACATTTTATATTGGATAAGTTTCTTTGGAGTCAAGGTCCCTTTCTTTTGCTAGCTGGTCTACTATTTTATTAGCCTGACTGTGCATCTCGTTTTTTGGTGTGAGCTTTGACCTTATTTATACTCACTGTAGAAGGATTTCCATCTTTTATCAAACTCCAAATTTCAGTCAACAGTTCCTGATGACTGATTGATTTACCATCAGCTGTAATCAAACCTCTGCTTTCCCAAATGGGAAGAGATGATGTTAAGACTCAGACTACATATTCACTGTCTGCATAAATGTTTACAGGTCTGGGCAATAACAAGGCTTGTTTAACTGCTTTTAGTTCAGCTCTCTGTGCTGAGCATCCCCCTGGGATACTACCTTTCTTTTTTTTTTCAAAAAACTTTTTATTGAATTTTAAAACATTGAAAATAAAAATACAACAACAACAAAAATACAATACATATTTAGAAAAAAAATGAAAAGTTAGTAGATATTTATGATAACACAATTTTGTATGATAAATGTTTATATCTCAATGCAGTCTAAGAACATACAATAACTATCTACAGCATATACTAATGTTAACCAAAGAATAATTCAAAGTAGGTATAGATCTAAAATAAAGCAAGTATGTAGATATAAAGAAGACTGAGGTCTAAGAATCCCAAAAGGAGAATAGCCAACTATACACTATTAATAATATGTAGCACCTTTTCCATAGTTTTATTGATTTGTGCCAACTTCTTAGGACTTTTCACTATCGTTTTCTGCGCACTGATATATGTATAGGCTAGAATTTTAAAATTATTCCAATTCAGTTTGGTACGATCTAGCCAATTTTGGGTGATATAGAGTTTTATAAGTTAACATATGTATATTAGTACTTGTGAATCCAATTTGGAGAGGTAAATATTTGGTATGTGTAATAATGCAGTCTCCCAGGATAGGGTGGATTTATGATAACCCATTTTCTGTAGATGGACTTTTAAGGAAGTCCAAAGTTTATGTGAGTGATAGCAAGACCAAAAATATGTAGAAGATCTGCATTAGGGTGTGAACAACAAGAACATGAGGCCGATTTATTAGCGTCGAATTTGTTAAGTTTAGAAGGAGTGATATATGCATTATTATTTATCATTAGTTGGGTGTAAAAGAGTTTTTTAAAAGGCGAGTATTCTAGTGTATTTTTAATATCTGAGAGTTTCTGATTTATGGATATATGAGAGTTGTGTTTGTTCCAATAATTAGAAAAGAGACAAATTGCATTATGTATTATCTGATTTATAAGATTATAAGATTTAGATAACATTTTCTCTGGAAGCGTAAGGACTTGTATAACTACTTTATAATTAGTGATATCTGTATTGTCTACTTTGATGTATAGAAACTTAGCATTGACAATATCTCTCATCTGACGTAGGATGGTTAAATAATTAGCATTCACCTTAAGAATTTTGCGTATATTCGTGAGAGTTTCATTTTTGTATTGCCACAGATCCCAAACAGTGAGATCTTTGATCAGGGGAAAGTTTGAAAGATTAAAAGAGATATTATCTAAGTTAATATTAGGATTTAGATGAAGAGGTTGCATTAATTGAAATGCGTTTTCTAAATTGACAAGTTTTAACAATTCTTGAAAAGCAAACATTTTTTGTTTTAAAGAATTAGGAATGTTTAACTTATTCATGGTATTTAAAGAAAGAAAAGGAAGAGCTAATGGATTAATATTTTTAGTTAAGATGTGATGATACCATAATTTTGTCCAGATAGGGTAATGATTATACTTCTCAGTATTTATATTCAAAATAGATAATAGTTTATTGGCCGAGATAATCAAGTAGTAAAGATGAAAATTTGGAAGACCAAGTCCCCCCTTATTTTTAGGAGAGATTAACTTATTGTAAGAAATTCTTACTGATTTGGGAAACCATAAAAAACTAGCCAGGACTTTATTAATTTTTGAAAAAAAAGATTTTGGAATCAACTGATCCACAGCATTAAATTGAAATAGCAGTCTGGGGAGAATATTCATTTTTTTTTATTGCTGCTTTTGATAGAAGTGATAAATTAAGTAGTTTCCATCTATTTAAATCAAGTGTAATGGACGACCATACTTTGGCTAAATTATTTTGAAATGTGGAAAGACCATTATGATTTATAAGAATCCCCAAATATTTAAAATTCTGGACTATCTGAAAAGCAGAATCTGGAAACAAATATGATTTGTGAGCAAGTGGGTTTATAGGGAGACTATGTGTTTTTTGAGTATTAATCTGATATCCTGAGACCTCAGAGAATCTTTCAATAGAACCAAGTAGTTTTGACAGGTCTGAGCAAGGTGTTTGAAAGTATATTACAAGATCATCTGCAAAAGCCGATAAACAAACTTTGGTATTAAGAATTCTAGGAATTTTATGGAAGGTATTTTGTGTTATATATAATAATAAAGGCTCTACATATAGATTGAATAAAAAAGGAGATAACGGACATCCTTGCTTTGTGCCATTAGTGATCTTTATCCTTTTGGATACTTTCTTATTAATATATAGAAAGGTATAGGAATTATTGTATAAAATTTTAATAAAGTCTATATAAGAAGATGGTATATTAAAGCAAGACATAATGTGAAAAAGAAAATCCCAATTGACCCTATCAAAGGCCTTAGCAGCATCAAGGATCAGAGCGTACATTGGGTTTGAGTCTTTTTTAGTAAAGTGTATAAGAGAATCAATTGTCAAGGTATTATCCCATGAATGTCTATGAGACATAAAGCCCGCCTGCTCCGAAGAGATCAAGAATGGTAAGACATTTTTTAGTCTAAAAGCCAGTAAAGAAGCTAAGATTTTAATATCAATGTTAATCAGAGAAATAGGTCTATAATTATTAGGATCAGTTTTTTCTTTATCCCTTTTTAGAATTAGAATGGTTTTTGAGGTGTTCCAATACAGGTCGGTTATACCATAAATCATTATGTAATTAAAGATTTCAAGAAGAAGGGGTGAAAGCTCAGATGAGTAAGTTTTAAAAAATTCAGGTGTGAAGCCATCTGGTCCCGGCGATTTACTAGTTTTAAGTCTGCTAATGGCTTCCGATATTTCTTTAATAGTCAACGGGGCATAGAGTGTATTCTTTTGTTGATCATTTAACCTAGGAAATTTAATAGAGGACACGAAGTTCACTATATGTTGTTTGCTCTTAGAATTGTTTTCCTTTGAATATATCTCTGCGAACAATGATGTAAAGAGCTGCATAATTTCCAAATCAGAATTATAAAACTTGTTGTTATGTTTTATTGATGGAATTCTAGGGAGGGATTGGTTACCTTTAATTATTCTGGCTAATACTTTAGAAGGAACCTGTGCCCATTCAGAGTATGTAGCTAAGAGCCTTTGCTCTGATATGGTAAGGTTATGTTGATGTAAAAGCAGTAATTCTTTTTGGGAACTTAATAATAAATCATATGTAGAGGAATTAGGACACATTCTGTATTGATTTTCCAAAGTCTGAATTTTTGTTTTTAATTGTAATTCTTTATTTCTATATTGTTTTTTAAGATATGATGCTTTGTTAATTAATATACCTCTAAGGGTTGCCTTACATGCAGCCCATTGTATATCTAAAGGAATATCTGATTTGACTAAATTAAAATATGAATCTTTCAATGTTTCAGTTATTAATTTATGTATATTTTCATTTGAAAGTAAATTATTATTCAGTGTCCAACTATTATATAGAGATGTACTTAATGTATTTGAAGCCAAACTAATTCCAAGAGATATTCTAGAGTGGTCAGAAAAAAATCTGGGTTCGTGGGAGTAGCTAATTTTCCTATGAGTAAGGAAATTGGAAATAAGAAAAAAATCTAATCTTGACCAAGATTTATAACATTTTGAGTAGTATGTGAAAAAGTCTTTTCTGTCATACTGTGTTATGAGAGAAATAGGGTCTGTGAGGTTGAGGTCCATTATTATTTCTTCCAGAGCAATGGATGCTTGAAAATTATACGAGGAGGATCTACTAGTACGGTCAGTGTCAGGATTAATGATAGCATTCCAGTCCCCCCCTAAAATAAAATAATGATCTTTAAAAGAGGAGAGAATATTATAAATTTGTATAAAGAAGATATGTTGTTGTTCACAAGGGCCGTAAAGATTAAAAAATATAATTGGTTTATCAATGTTATGGAAACAGGATATAATGTAACACCATCTGCCATTCACGTCATATTTCACATCAGAAATAGTTCCCTGGAAATTGTTTTTAAATATAATGGCCACCCCACTTGATTTTGTGCTATTACCAGCTGTTATTATCATTTTAATCCATTTCTTGTTTTTTTTCTTTGACAAAGTCTTCTCTATTTAGGTGTGTCTCTTGTAAGAAGCAAATGTTAGCCTGTGACTTAAATAGAATATGAAATAGTAGGGATCTCTTATTTTTATTTTGTAATCCTCTCACATTCCATGAGTCAATATTTAAGGTCATACAATTAAATAAAAATAAATATATAACATATATCTAAGGTTTGACAAAATGCATAGATAGCTATAAACCTCAGTTCCTTATATTTATTATATTGCATCTTGATGTCTTCCAAAAAGATTAATTTAAAGATCTTATAATATTCCTTCCCAAATACCCCTTTGCCTAACCACCCACCCCCTGCTAGAGAAGAAAAATATAAGTGAATCAAGTAAGTGATTTTGGTTAACAATATCAATATAAATTGCATCAAATTAGCATAATAAACTTTATATAAAAGCCTAACCAAACAAGAAAACATTATTTTAATATCAAACATATTTACATAACTAACTAAATTCAAGATGTCCAACATACACAATCCCTACTCACGTATTTAAAATATGAGCTCCAATTTTAAGTGAAATAAACAGTAAATTAAAGAATTTCCTCAACATCACAATCTAAATATTAAAATAAAACAAATTTATTTAAATTACTGTGCATGAAAAGTATAAAGAAGATAGATTTGAAGTTACCCCATATATATAATATCTACTGGAAAAACTAGTATTGATTATATCAAGCATAGATAATGTTCTGATTATATAAGAAATAACTATATATATAACAGAACGAGATGAATAACTATAAGCAGATAATCATACAAATAAGACACATCATGCTTCACTATAGTGATATTGTGAATAACTATGGCAGTAAAATCTAACTCACAGCATAAACATATGAAATGGTTCTAGAAACAGACGTGTCTGTCCCTTAAAAAAACACATTTCAGCTATCCATCCCAAAATAAATAAATGAGTCAGATAAAATGATAAGAAAAAAATTGTAACACTATAAGTTGTATAGTTGAGAGATATTTCTTGAACCCAAAGAAACAGTTACCAAAAATTAAACAGGCAAAAAGCAAAAAATCTCTCTCCATAGCCAACAGATTAAAAGTTTAGAACTGTTGGGCTATTAACCACATTATGAATGTGTTTGTATCCATATTTTAACATTGTAAGCAAACACACTTTACCAGTAAGCAACTACAGGTGAAACCAAAAAATGTAAAGAAAAATTACTAGAGTCTACACAATAGTTTCTATTTATCTTGTTGCCTGTTACATGTATTTTGCCAATTGCATTTTACCTGTCTTTTAATCAGACATGTATGATTTGTCACTGAAAACATTCTATAAATATCACCATTCATGCATCTTCCACAATGGTTAAGTTTTCAGAACAGATTCAGCAAATTATTCCATAGCTTTTTGTTTGTGCTGGAATGTAACATGTTAAACATTTGGAGGAATGTTACTATATACACTGTATTTCATATACTGACATATGCATAACAAGTTAATTTTTAAACTAGGAAGAAATGTACTTTACAATTCTCCTGTATGCACACATAAAATTATTTAAATAAACCATTTAAATCTAAATAAGAAGACAAAATTATTATATTGTGCATATATATACATCTATATCATGTCTCTATTACAACACATATCCTAAAATATATTTATTAAGCGTTTTATCTAAGTATTGAAATGTGAAAATCAATTTAGCTAAAATACCCTTATGTTGCTTCATATTATGCACACTTATTTGAAAAAACAAATTATTTTGCCAGATATAAAAAAAAACAGATCATATTGACTTGAAAAATAGGCTATTAAATGCATTAAATAAAATTTTACCTTGAGAATAGATGAAACAAAGCTATTTCTAGACCTATGTAGGCAATTTCCATCATTTCTTCCATAACAGCAAAACCACACTAAGAAGAGAAAGTATCCTGTTAATAGCGATTGACTGGAGCGAAGCGTGCCTTCTTAACTGTAGAATAGGTCTGTTGTGTAAGCCCAGATGTCAAATATAGCAACAAAACAGAAAAAAAAACACTTATTTTACTGAATATGAGCAAGCAAATGTTTCAATCAACAGCCTGCTTTGAAACGAAAGTAGCGAGAGTCGTCTGCGAGTGATGATGTCACCGCTGAACTCCGTAACTTCATAGAAGGTGCGTGGCATAGTGAAACAACAGCTGATGAGGAAAACAGAAGATTTTCGCTCTGTATCACCTCGAGAGTCACAGAATCTCCCTCCAAAACGCTTATAACTGAAATAAGGCATTATTCTTATTGAAGCTAAAAAAAAAAAAAACATGTATGCTTCCTCGCAAAGCATAAAAGGAACCACAAGACTCATTTAAATACTAAAACTGACACTACATTTCTGAAGGAATATATTTGTTCACAGAAAAAAAACAGAATTTCTTTTCTTCTTTTTTTTTTTTTTTCCCCCTTATTTTCAAAAGAAAAGAAAAGAATATAGTGTGTATATATAAACATTGTAAACACTCTTGACAGGAATAAATTGAAAAACATTTAACACATATTGTCTACAAGAACATATCATTTACAGAAGAAAAACATCACATTTGTAGTCAACAAATAAGTGAAATATTAGGAGACTGATTCTGGAAGCTTTTTAAATGCTTTAAAAAATATATCTTTTGCTTCCTTTGGATCAGAACACATAAACCTTTTATCATTAAATGTAAAGGACAAGGTATTTGGATAAGACATACGAAATCTTATCCCTCTTTTTATCAAGTCTGCACAATAGGGAGAAAGCTTTTGTCTATTTAGTTTTATTTGAGAAGGAAAATCCTGTGAGAATGACAACTTGTGAGATTTCCACAAAAACTGTTTTTTACTTTTAGCTGCTTGCAAAATTTGAAAAGTGTCTTGGAAGTTTAATAACTTGGCATAAATAATCCTTGGTGAAGAAGTATCTTGACTTGCACGTAGTGCTCTGTGTGCTCTCTCTACAATTATATTTTTTGAGGATGCTTCACAGTTTAACAATGCTTCAAAGATATTCTTAGTCACAGACAGCAGATTTTTATTATCAAAAGATTCTGGCAAGCCACGAATAATAATGTTGTTTCTGCGACTCCTGGCTTCTAAGTCTATCAATTTAGTTTGGATTTCAGAAATAGCTTTATCTTTAGACTTTAAATCACTTTCCAATAAGTCAATTTTTATCTCTAAAGCTAAGTTTCTATTTTCAATAATATCTATTCTGTCATTTATTTGCTTTAAGGTGTTATTAAAGTCAGCAAATTGCTCTGAGAAATTTTGAATAGCATTTTGTATAGGTTTTAATGCTAGCTTTAGTTCATCTAAATAAAAGTTTGAGTCATTTAAGTCTTTGCTACTTACTTTAGAAGTTTCAGGAGAATTTTTAGATGTTCTCAATCTTTTTGAACTAGTGTCTTTTTCAGGTGAAAGCACTGAAGAAAATTTGGCCTTCGTAGACTGGGTCTCCATGGAGTCAGATTTAGTAGCCATACCCAGAGATAAGATGCTGATGACAGAGTGACAAATTCCAGGAAGATTCTGAAGCAGCAGGTGACCAAATCAGATAACACCACAAACTGTTCTGAGGTAAAAAATATCCCAAGATAAGATTTCCAAAGATAAAAATATTCCAGATGTATGCAAAAAGATTTGTAGAATCTTTTTATGCAAAAAGTTGAGGAAAAATATTATTACAGAGTTGTAAAAAATTAGAGATGTTACAAATCTGTGAGGAGCTCAAAGAATAGGGACTAGTCTAGTCGGCAGCCATCTTGGAAATGGATACTACCTTTCTTGTGTTCTTTGCTCTCTGCATTGTATATTGCCCATCCTGTCACAAAACACCATCTTTCAGAGCCCCAGTATCTGGATCCATCTGTATACAATTCTGGCACTCCTTCAATAGTTTGGGTGCCTGCCCTTAAGTGTTCCTCCTCATTTTCCAAGTCAGGGCATTCATGAGATTCCCCTTGGTAATTAAACAGTTCTGGTAAAAACTTAATCTGAGGTATTTCTACTGTGATTCCTCTTCCTGACTATCAAAACTTGCAGTGATTCTACCAAGTCATGCATTATTCATGCCCTTTGGATTTCCTTCTAACGTGTATTTCACTGGAGTATGTTTGGTCTGTAGCACAATTGGAGAGCCCTGAGTCATATGGCATGTTACTTCAGTAGACCATTCTGCTATGATGGCTTATTTTTTCACATTCTCTAATTCCTTTCTTAACTGGCCTCACAGCTTGGAAATAATAACCCAAAACCTGCTTTTGCAATACTATGGCCATCATAGTTAGCCCATTGTGTCCAAACTGTATGATGAACTCTTTATCTCTTTATGGGACACTAAAATCAGGTGCAGAAATGAGTTCTTCTTTGACCTTAGAGAAAGCTGCTTAATCACTCACCATTCCAGTTGAGAGGTTCATCTCCCTTTTTGTTTCCTTTAAGCATATCAATCAAGGGTTTTGTTTTTCCTGTATAATCTGGTATCCATTCCCTTGAAAATCCAAAGATTCCTAGGGCTTGTCTTAACCCTGTGACACTAACTGGAACTGGTAACTGTCTGATCAATTTCTTGTTGTCTTCACTAATTCTTCTTTGTCCTGCTGATACGTGACACCCAAGAAGAAAAAGGAATTTTTCATAAACTGGCTCTTTTTAGGGTTTAGTTTTAATCCTGATTGTCTTATTGCTTGGAAAATTTCTGCTAGTGCATTTAAGTGCTGCTTTTCAATTTCTGTTCCTACAAGTATGTTATCCATGTATTGAATAATAGAAGGTCTACATTCTAGTGGCTTTAGTATTTCCTGCATTACATGATGAAAAACTGTTGTAGCATTATGAATGTCCTGAGGAATTCTTGTCCAGGTATATTGTTGACTTTCTACAGTAAAAGCAAATTTCCATTGTGAGTCTCTATCCAGTGTAATACTCCAGAAACCATTACTCACATCTAATGTGGAGAAAAAATTCATTTTTCCTGAATCTGAGCAATAAGATAAGGAATTTTTCCTACTATTGGCAAAGAACAAGGTATCATCTTATTAAGTTCTCTGTAATCAACAGTAAGATGATAACTTCCATCTGGCTTCTGTACAGGCCAATATGGACCGTTAGCTGGTGAATTATTTTTTCTCACTACCCCTTGAGCGTCTAAAGTTTTCACAGTATTTATTATTGCCTCTTCTGCCTCTTTCTTTACTGGGTATTGTTTTATAGTTTTTTGGGAATGCCTCTTACTTTAAGAATAAAGTCAGGGACTTATCCACAATCATTCCTATGTTTGGCAAAAATATCCTGATAGCAATAGATTAGTTGAGCCAACACCTTCTTTGATGTTTTTAATAACTCAACTAAAATCATACTGTCCTGGATCTTTGACACTGTATTTGCATAATGCTTCAGAGATGACTAATACTTCATTTAATGTTCCCTTAATCAATTCTCTGTTACACAAATCTATAATGTAGCCTCTTTGTTTCAAGATGTCATTACCAATGATGTTTTGTAGATGAGGACTTGATACCCATGCATGCTGGAAGGTATCTTCCCCTATCTTTGTTTCTACAGGGAGACTTACTTGAGCTTGAGAGATTTTTCCTCCCAACCCTTGCAAGTTTATAGTTCGTGTTCCTGGGAATATTCTTGTAGTAATGCTAACTGTGGCTCCTGTATCTATTAAATATGTATCTAAGTGGTCTCCTACCCAAATCTATGCATGTGGCCTCAGTGTTCTTTTTCTTTAATTTCATTATTTAAAGATTTTAGTTAATCTGCTCTCTGTCTGATTCTTCTACGCTTTCCTGTAAGTGAGAACATTTTTTTGACAAAGCTTCTATACTCTTATGTTGCTCTAATGTACACAAAAACTGCTGTAACAAAGCTGGAATCAATGTTTTTTTTTAACAAAATGTCTTTTATTCTGATTTGATTTTCCCACTCTGTAAAGTCATCAATCAAAGAAGACAGTTTATAAATAGGACTTCTCTTTTTTCCATCCTTCAAGTATCTCTTTTTCTCTTAACTTTTGTTGCTTCTGACTGACCCATTCATGAATAATATCTAATAAAAATTGTGTATCCCCTGTTTGTGAATTATCACTACCTTCACTATCTGCTTGGTTTATAACTTCTTCAAATCTGGGAAAATTATGAGATAAAAATTAACCTTGATGCCTTAGCCTTATATGGGGTATTCTTTTTTAGAATTTGACATCTCTATTCCTTTAGAGAATGAAAAAAACTTTTAGATTTTTCTTGAGATCTTTCCTTTTGAGATGATTCAGTAACACTTTCAGATTTCTCTTGAGACTTTTTATCTTGAAATGGTTTAGTAAACCTTAATAAATATCTATTTCTAGGTCTGGTTCCAAGTACTTTTTCTGGTATAATATCTTGGTTTAAGTCTCTAATACTGTTATTTTTATAATTCAGTTTTTCAGGTCTCATTTCTGGTTCTAAAAACTGTGATGCCTTGCTAGCCACATTTAAAAATCTTATTACTATGAAAATTCCTTTAACCACATGCCTCATAAATTACAGATTACACATTTAACTATAGGATAGCAAAGTTTTAGTGCTTTCTACAGTAACAAACAAAAAAGAAAGGAAGGACCTCAACCTATGGCAGTGTGGAAGTCCCTTCTTTGGAATTCGCTGTGCAGCCTTTCTTCCACCTCCCTTTCTGCAGATGGGTCCCATGGCAGAAATCAGATCCAGCCCCTGGATTCTTGTTTCCTTCACCTGATGTTTCTTCAATATTTCAACTTTACTTCAAACTTTTCAACTTCTGCACTTTCTGCTTTGTTTCCTCTCGGGTTTCGGCACCAAAAACTGTAAAAGTATCTACAAACACTACACTTATGAGGAAAAAATACAGGCACTTAGAAGAACAAGAAAGATAAATGATAAAAGCAAGGCATCCCAGGGTCAGTACAGTTTATTTCTCATATATCTGACAAAGATTACAAGTGAGTACAACACTTTATATATTGTTTTGACACATGCAGTCCTGCGTCTTTAGACATACATTGTGTCCTAAATTGGTCATGCAATGCATCCTAATTTAGTCATGCATTTATTTAAAAATACTGCTACAACAGATTTTCCTTTTCTGTAACAAGTACATGTGCAAGCATTACTTGCTTCAGCTTTGTCATCATATCTTCTTATTGATCCTGTCTAATAAGAAATAGTATTTATCGTTACTACAGCTACAGTTACTATTTACATTATTACTACTGTTGAATAATTCAGAATTTATGAAAATGTGCAACTTATAAAGTAATGCAAAAACTTAATAAAAACTTCATATAAAATCTGTGGCATGTATATGCAAGGCACAACATCTGCTCCTGTCAATCATTCTATAGATAATGTATGAAATAGAATAATATACATTTCCTGATTCTTTGATGTTTATGGCATATATGTACATTTTAGAAATCATGTATTTTACATTCTTTTTATTCTTTACACATATGGTTTATGAATGTTTTGATAGAAATGGAAAATTACTGATTAATACATGTTTATACAACTTATTATAGAAGAGCCATTCACTGCTGTTACAACACATCCGAGTTTGTCAGTGTGTGTGCTCCTTGTTCCAGGCTGCTGTAATGTTTCCATTCTATTTTTCAATAACAAATAGCTGAGATGACAATTCTAAAAACCACTGTGAAGTCTTATAGCTGGTTTACATCTGTTGTCTGACACCTGATTATTAGAGGAATTATTTTCAACATACTTATTTATATTAATAATTATGGCTTGATAAAGATAGGAATTATTCATAAGCACCATCTTATCTTGGGTGATACTCTTTTAGCCAGGCATTGTATTTCCATGCAGCTTTGTATTCATGCTTTTAGTCACTGGCATTCACATAGAACCTCACATGCTGCTCAAGGAAGATTTCATAAGCTGGTGTCTCAAAATAATTTGAGATCCCAATACTTTAACAGTTAGTGCAACTGAGTGTGGGTGTGCTTGATTGTTAATAAGTGGATGTCTGTGTGTGTGTGTGTGTGTGTGTGTGTGTGTGTGTGTGTGTGTGTGTGTGTGTGTGTATGTATATATATATATATATATATATATATATATATATATATGTATATATATATATATATATATATATATATATATATATATATATATATATATATATATATATATATATCATTTGACTGAAACCATGACTGAAATTTCAAAAGACTGAAAAGTCACTCAGCTGAAAACCATAAGATTGAAACCCATAATACTGAATTTCAACATACTAAATTGTAAACTGGACCATATAAAACCATTCTAGGTGGGGGGCTATGTCCCCCACACCCTCAATGTGGGGGACTACTCTTCCTACACCCCCCTAACTATATATATATATATATACTAACTCCAGGATTGTACTACAGTGGGAAAAAGGGCATATACCTTTCACATACCTTACAGTAATCTACATGCTGCCACTACTATGCCCCTTTCCTCACTGCAGTATGATCCTGGAGTTAGCATATATAGTTGGGGGTGTGGGGGCACAGCCCCCCACATTGGAGGATGTGGGGGACATAGCACCCCAACCTAGTCTGTTTTTATATGGTCCAGTTTAAAATTTAGTATGTTGAAATTGAGTATTATGGATTTCAGTCTTATGGGTTTCAGTCAAGTGACTTTTCAGTCTTTTGAAATTTTTTTAAATTTCAGTCTTATGATTTCAGTCAAATGAGGTTTCTATCATATGATAGCGATACATATATATATATATATATATATATATATATATATATATATATGTATATATATATATATAATATTAAGCTCAGTTAATTAATCAATGGGGTGGCGAAAGCTGACAGATTCTGGCTAGGCTTATAAATGCCCTCTGGCAGATAGCCTAGTACCTACTTATGAATATCTATATGTATAGATATATATATATATATATATATATATATATATATATATATATATATATATATATATATATATATGCGTGTGAGAGTGTGAATGTGTGTGTGTGTTCTGTTTGTGTGTGTGTGTATTTGTCTACATCTGGGAGTGTGTGTGTGTGTGTGTATACATGGGTGTCTAAATTTATGTGCATGTGACTGTGCTTTTGTTAATGTAATGCACTTGCTGCAAGGGAGAACACTAGTGTTCACTTCAGAGACACGATAATGAGTCAATAATGAAGTCTTTCTCACTACAGCCAAACTTGTTTGTGAACCACATTTCTCATCATCATGCTAACTGACCAACCTGTATTGCCCTAGTAGTAGGAGCAGTAATGATTTAACTGAATCCTAGGGGCAGTGTTTTCATTACCTATAATAATAATCATAATAATATTTATTTATTTTATTTTTATTTATTGCCGTTGGTTTACCAGGATAGTCCATTGGGCCATAAAGAACCCATTTTCAATGGAGTCCTGGGGAGAAAAGCTCCAACAGAAGGTATTTTCAACATTTAACAGTAACAATCTTAGTACAGAGAGTTATTAATATTATGTAAACAGAAAAAAGTAGAACTAATCACGTTTAGAAAAGCAGTCATAACAGTTAATATAATAAGAAGAAACCTACAAGTAAAAAATGTAAACATTAATACTGATTAGAGAACAAATATCATAGCTACAGGAGTAGAGTAGAGTTAGTTATGTGGGGTGGGAACAAGAGCATTCCCACTGTGATGCTAGATGAAGGTGGTGCGGATGAGTGGAGGTATGTAATATACATTTCTTACCTGTACAATCAAAAGTCATTAAAAATTATTTATTAGCATCTTTCTTTGCTGAAATTAATATGTAAGAGCACACTAACTGACATTATCATAGTTTGCTTACTATATTTTTAAATTCAGCTAACAATGCTTGAATAAAAATATAACATTTTAGTGGAGCCTTTGCATCTTAGAGGAGGCATATGAGTGATGCTTTAAAGTCCTTTTAATATTCAGACAGAATAAAAAACAATGATAAAATATAATTATTAAAGTAGTAATAAAATAAATACCATTAAACACAATGTGAAAATACAGACATGATTTGTCTTTAGTTTTTAGAATAATTAATACTGCTATATTAAAAGTACCAAACTATTCTCTTAAATCATCCTGCAACTTCTTCTAATTCATTACTCCAATAATTTGGAATACCATCCTGACAAAATATAGACTCTGCTATTCTTCCCTTTTGCAATACAGACTTTAAGCAGTACCTTTGTCTTATCTTCTGTTTTACAGCATGCTATATTCTAAACCAATAGACCTCATATTTCACTGCTTCCTTTTAACTTCTGATAAACTTCCATCACTAAAACAGATGGATGGATCTCAGATACTATAACATTTGTATATTGCTTCTCTCTATGGTTATCCACTATTTATTCAACACAAACTCTATATTCTTTTAAACTCTGTAATATAGGGGCCTAACAGCATGAAAGCTATCTAAGATTGTTAGCACTAGGATTATTACATAAGAGCTATCAACATATCAGTGTATGTTAACACTATACACAGAGCAAACCAAATGGTGCCCAAGTTATCACATGATATCTGCAAATGAATCATTTTGACACATCTACTGTATGGGCTTCTCTCTGTTCCCCAAAACAGAGTGATTTTCCAGTCTGCATATGGTAGAGCAAAGGGCTAAAAATATGAACCTATTGTTATTGAGTGTTGCTTCTCCTTTTCATTTCTTAGAAAATAATGGAGATTGCAGCAGAAACAATTTCTTTTTCTTTTGTATGCAAATAAGATATGGGAACCAGATTCATTAACACCTACTCAAAGACTAGCGATCACGTTGGCGATGATGCGTTCCATTTGGTATTCATTAAGTGGCTCTACATGATGCGTAGAACCACCAAAGACAGATTAACAACAGAAAATGCTAATGAAAGCATAAACAGCTGCAGTACATGCCAATTCCCCAATCCAGCATGGTGGCGCTATTCAGAAAACTATAAACCAATTGTGCACACTCAGTGTATGCTTTAGCCATGTACTACAAAACTCTTTGAAATAGGAGATATTTAAACTTAGAAAAAAAATTTTAGGGGGTTGCTACTGCTATTATTATGCTGTATGTGCCACAGGATTTAAATCACGGTGCTTTTGCTGTTGCTGCAGACCTTGGCCAAGAAGAAGAAGAAGGGTGTTTAGACCTTGTTTGACTTATCATGGACTTCATGAAACAGAAATTGTTGAGAGATACAGGGTGGACAGGGAAACAATGGATGAAATATACAACCTCATGCCCCAGGGAAATCATGAAGAACCCATCCCATTGGAAACAAAGTTATGTTTAGCATTATTTATACTAACAACTGGTTCTTTCCAAAGGCCCACAACAGATATACTAGGGGTATCACAGGCATCAGCCTGTAGGATATTGTATCAGTTTTTAAATACAATGCTGTTACATGTAAGGGAGCATATCTGTTACTCAACAAACCCATCAGAAGAGGGGAAGAACCATGCAGGAATTTTAGCAGTACCACACTTCCCTGATGTGTAAGTGGCCTTAGATTGCATACACATAGTAATAAATGCCCCACCTGGGGAACAGTGAAGGGGGTACATCAGTAGAAAAGGTTTCCATTCAATAAACTGTTAGGTTGTCTGTAATGCCAAAGTAATCATCCACAATGTCTGTGCAGATATCTCAGTATTTTCCACAACTCACACATATGGCACACCTGTGAGCTGCACATCAAGTTTGGGTTGACATTCCTCAAGATTATCTAGTGAGGATGCAAGTTATACACTGGTGCCCTGGCTCATGACACCCATGAGACACCCACACAACCTCACTGAGCGAGGATGCAACAAGGCCCATGGTTAAACTAGAAATATTATAGAATGTGTGTTTAAATTTCTGAAATCAGGGCTCTGTTGCCTAGATACAGCAGGAGGTGCACTGCAGCATGATCCAGGCTCTTCTACATGCCATGTTACACAATATAATTCTCAGGAAGAAGTTTCAACAAGGATATCTAGGGGCTGAACCACAGTTGCAAGGACCACAGACAGGGCCAGTGACAGCAGCAACAACAGGTACAGATGAAAAGTCTGTGGGAGAACCACCAGCTGCAGATGATGATGGGAAACAGAGGAGTGTACAGCATGCCCTGGCTCTGGCTAAGAGGCACAGTATAGCAGACACACTCATTATCTAGTGCAAAGCCAAAGCTCCCACCAACATACAACATACAAATAAGAAAAGTGATACCTTTCAAACAGCACAGCCTTTAATTAACCATGTAATGACTGTGCTCTGATGACAGTAGACAGGGACAACACCCAAGTATATAATTTGTACTTGCATTAATGACCAGGTACGTGTGGAACCTGCAATGAAAAATAAATATGTTATAGAACTGATTAATATCATATGTATATGTCCTTAAGCAGCGCATTTCTCTAAAGTATACAATTATTTCAGTAATATCTCTTCTGTCACATTTTTACCATATTCACTTATGTATCACAAACAATACTGTGCATCAGGCATTTCAATTCACCATCATCTATAAAACATTGATTAGGTCAATTATACCCTCATTTGTGCAACTATACCAAGAAGCAAGACTGCAGTACCTAATGCTTTTATTGGTGTTATCACAATACTATCTGAAATACAATGAGTATCAACAGTTATAGAATCAGTCATTCACAAATCAGTACAAACAAGAAATCAATGAGTATCAACAGTTATAGAATCAGTCATTCACAAATCAGTACAAACAAGAAATCAACCCTGGGAATTCTATAAACTCTGTTTAGGCTTAGCGAGAGGCATACATAGAGTTTACATGTTTGCACAGTGAGCAGCAGAGCTAATTACATATGCATGCCACACACCATGTTTAAACGTAAACAAGCAAGGTTTTGTGTCTAGCAAAAGTGTTGCCAGCCAGGAAACTGTGTAAAGCAACACAAACACCTGTAGACATGTACACCTGTTTGCATATGGGCAAACCAGGTCTGTGGGATTGCAAGAAATGCCACAATGATTACCAGGGTTATTTATAAAGCAATGTATAAAGTTCCAAAACATTATCTGAAATTGTATATGGTCCAGAGTATTATGGAAAATGTGTCGGGCATACTGAATAAAAGTTGTGTAAATGATTTGTAGGGGTACATAGACTGCATTATAAATAAATAGTCAGGGGAAGTGTGTGCATTGAAAAAGGACACACAGATGAATTGTAGGAATGAATACAGGGGAAGAGGACAGGTTAAACATGGTAATGTACAGCAGATGAAGGCATAGCAGTGAAGACAGTCGTAGCATTAACAGTAATAACATATTGACATGATACAATATGGACTGCAGTTATTTTATATTATGTGACTGTTACACAAGATGACATATCAATTAGAGTGGATACCTTTTTGATAGAAAAATCCAGACATGAACAATGGACAGGACATGTATCATGGATGGTATATACAATAGGGATTATGTGCATATTGTGAAGCTGTGCAAATGAGTTGCCTGAATATGAATGCATTGTCATCATAGGTCTCAAACAAGCAGGACACATTGTAACAGGCCCATAAACAACAGTAGATAGTAGCACACACAATCAGGGGCAATATGAGAATAATACCACCAGTAATCCCATGTCTTCCACGTAACATATGCGATTGTGAGTGATCATAGGTGGTTCTGCAAGAACACACTTGTACAACTTTTATGATTCATCAGCAATCTCTGATGTGACTTAAGCACACCTCCTTCAAAATGTAACATCTGCCAGAGGTGGTCAGAGGAACACTGTTATACCTGTATTAGAAATAATGAGCAATCCTGGCTAGTTGACAGGTGTGAATACCACTTGGTCTACTCATAGGGCTGTGTTTCCCATATTATAATTATCTTGCGTATTTGCATTCATACTGGAAATAATCACCCATGACTTTCCTTCATCTACCATGTCCCCATAGCTGTGGCATCAATCCTTTGTATATGTTGCTACTGTATGCATTATACCAGTACCACCCTTGGATTCAATGATTGTCCACAATTTGCAGTTCTCAACAAAGCTGGTTGCTGAAATAATATTTAAGTGAGTTTTGATGTCTGACACTTAAATAATGGACTGGAAAGGGCCTACCACAGACCCCTGAGGTATGACCCTGGTCATGGGACTGTAGATAAAGGTGATTTTACACAATGCAACATATTTCTCTGTCATGTATGTGTTCCAGTTGTCTACTCATATGATGACATAGGTGTTTATGGCCACTCATGACAGTTTCTCTGTAATACCTATTGATTTGTGTCAAATGCTTTGGCCGTGTCAAGTCACACATAGTGCTGTCATCATGCATTCCCTTGGTAACCCTCTTGAAGACAGTGAACAGATGTAACAGATATGATGTAGCCTGAACAAATCAAACATGGGTTTAGTACACAGTCGAGATATTACCTGTGTCCTTTTAGAGAAGATCCATGATGACTCCTTGGCTTACCTCACAGATGAGGATAGTCAGGATGGGTGTATAATTCCATGCATAGGGTGATGGCTCTCCCAAGTCAGAAGGATGCATGTTGCATGTTCTATGGGAACATAAACTATCTTGATGCTCTGTTGATGTATGGATCCAACTGTGTCTTATTACATAAAACAACATTTTACTTGTGATACAAAACAAGTATCTGTTGTTAAATGTGTCTTATGTCCAGTGTTTTATATTAGGAAAACATTAAGAATGTTGAAAGACAGGATATATGAACATTTATTTGAAAACAGAAAAAGTAAATTAACTAATGCTCTGTATAGACATATTAAAGTTAATGATGGCCACAAATTTGAATTTGTTGTTATAGATCAAGTTGTACAGGATTATAGAGGTTTTTTTTATTAAAGAACATTTAAAGGTAAGTGATTTGAAATGACAATTAAGGTTAAATGTCTCTAGTCCCCCTGGTCTAAATTAATGCAGTTCTATTAGTTCTATGTTAAAATTAAAACTTTACAATGGGTAAGGGATACAATTTGTAATTTTTAATATTCACTTTTAATACTTGCATATTTAATATGCATATTGTAATACTATAGTCAATAATCTTTAAAAGTTTGTTTTACTTTTTTAGCATTTTTAGTAATTTTAAAGTGTTCATTGATTGGCCATATGGTTTGATTATAGTTCATGGATATTCATTGCTGTTGCTTTAAAACTTAATCCACCTGAATTATTAACTATTTTTAATGAATTAATTAATTATTTGACTTTTGTGATTGGTTGACATGTTTATCATGTGATTGTTTTCTATATTATTTAAATGTGTTTTTAGATTGAAGTATTGGTTCTGAGGAAGTTCCATTTAATAATGTGGAATGAAAGCACTTAATCCTTTTGTAATAAAGAGTTTTGGAGATTAAATTCAGCAGCTGGAGTACCTTATTTTTGTGGTTATTTAGTTGTTTTTTGTTTTGTTGGAGAATTCTTAGTCATGTCATTGTCCATGGGTGCTGCAACTTCTGGTAACTTCAGTTTTAATTATGACTTACAGAATTCAGTGGGAGATCTGACATTCTTAATACAGTGGGAGATCTGACATTCTTAATACAGCAGATCAGTCAGAATTTGGAAAATTTGGGTGATTTTCATATCAATTGTGTCAGAAGGGAAGGAGGTATGCCCCCTTCTATAACAAGCTTGGGGTAATCTTTAACTCAAGTGACTGGTAATAACACTGAAGGTCCTAACAATGCACCTATTGAATTTCAGATCTGGAAGTCAAATAGGTTTGCATTTGATAATAATACCACAGTTTCTAATACAGGAGGGCTTGCAAATAATGGGTCCTTATGTGAACAACTGAACATGTTAATAGGAAGCCATGGGCCTTTAAAAAGCTACAGTTGGAGAATACTTATTTGTTTGTGTATAAATACCTGATTTGTGCCTAAAGGGGTTTGTATTGGGAAGTTCCCTAATGGTGTAGTGAAAGGGTCAGATTTCCATTTGCTACTCATTCAACTGTTTGATAAAACAGGATGTGAGTTATTGAAAATAATGGTCAAATATAATGAACTGGAGACTGAAGTTGTCGGGGGAAACTGACAACTTAAATGCATTAGAACAGAATGATTTATTGTTTGACTATTATTCCACCAATTAGAATCATGTTATTTCAAGGTAGACAAATTGTGTGATGATATTTTAAAAAGGAAAATTAAAAATTCAAATAGGATTGTTCCATGTATCAGAAACAAGGGGTGTATCCTGATCCTCCATGTAGTCAAGGTTAGAAAGGGTGCAAGTCCAATGTAGCATCAAGGTTAGAAAGGGTGCAAGTCCAATGTAGCATCAATCAGAAGGGATGAGGAAAAATTGTCAGCGGATGTTATAAAGTACTCACATAATAGACCGGCCCCTTTAGGGAACAACAAAGTGAGGAGATCAAAGTGAATTCAAAATCAACAATGGAGCAAACTTAATTCCAATGTGACAAAAGACAACGAGGATTATTACAATCAACAGGGAGTGAAGCCGAAATGATTTTATTCCAAATGGAGCAACCAGGTGAATTCATGTTTGAACAGGCAGATTATGCAGGTTCGATTCAGGTAAAGTTGTTTTAATTCAAAATAGTTCAGATAACTTTACTATTTATAATTTTTTGGATAATGTATTTAGTCAGCATGCAGATGTGTTTTCCAAAGGTCTGTCATTTGTTCCAGCCAGAAGAGCTGACCTGGCTAATGTTTTAATTGACTTAAAATTATTTACCCGGAAATTAAACTTATCCTTTTGGTTCAATGGGGAGTCTAATAACCAATGTTCTCTCTATCTTAAAAGTCCAAGTATTTTTAATCCACCATCCATTTGAGAAAATGTATGAATTTGAATTTCGGAAGATCCTGGGTGTTAGGAAATATTACCAAACCAGGAATATGACTGTAAATGAAATTTCAGTACTGGATGATTTAACATCTGATTTGTTCATTTGCATTATGAAACCAGACAAAGGGGGTGGGATGATTATAATGACAAGCAATGATTAACGTCATATGAATGCTATACTTTTAGATAAGTATGTGGAAATATTAAGGAATTAAGTGAATATTGGCTATTCAGAATTATACATTATGCTTAATGATATGTTATTTCAGGGCTACATAGATGTGGGTGAGTATTAGTATGTGTTAAATGACAAACCTGTTTTAGCATTGATTTTTGGTATCCCAAAAATATACAAGTGTTTTAACAATCCATCTTTAAGACACATTGTAGATGCCACAAGATCTAAGACATATTTCATTGCTAAGTGCCTGGATATGATTTTAAAGCAAAGCCTGGGTATGATTAAACATGTTTGTAGAGACTTTTGACAGTTTTTAAGTAATTTGAATAGACAGACCTTTAGAGAACAGTCCATTTTTGTTACTATGGATGTGTGTAATCTGCATTCAGACATTCCCCATGATATGGGATTGACTTGGCTTGAAGATCAACTGTTATCATTAGAAGTGTTGAATCAAGATGGAATTAATGTGTTTATAACACTGATGGAAGCTATTTTCAACAATAATTATATTTATTTTGAGGGATAAATCTTTAAATAAACCAAAGGTGTGGCCATGGGTGTGGCCTGCACCCTTGCATTTGCAAACTTAGTTATGGCACAATGGGAAGACCAGTTTTTGTTCAATGATATTTTCATCTTATGGAATGATACTGGGGAAAAGGTGGATGAGTTTATAGGTTATATCAATAACACTGTGGACTTTTTAAATTTTACACACCAGTATAATGGTGACAAAATAGTTTAGTTGGATGTGGAGCTAACAAAAGATGTAAGAAGGGGGAGGCACACCTCAAGCATTCACAGGAAACCTACATTTTTGAATTCTTATTCACACTTCTCAGACTGGCATCCTCTACATCAAAAGAAAGCAGCGGTCAAGGGTCATTTGGTCAGACTGGCTAGGATGGTATCTGATATGGATGTTTTTTTCAGTAAATGTAAGCTCTTATTAGATATATTTAGTCAAAGAGGATACTCGGTGCATTTATTGACAGACCTCAGAAATTAAATTTGTTATAAGAGAGTTAATAGTAAATACATTCCACTATTAGGTAGTGAGATCTACAATAATAGTAATGTATCTTCCAATATTATTCAAGGGCATCCAGTCAAAAATAACAGAAATACTACTGCTGTAATTAATTTTGCCACTACTAATAGGAAGTTATTTTTACCACCTATAGTTTGGACAGTAAAGAGTTAATAGCCAGTTGAAATAGAAATTGGAATTTATTTAAAACCGACAAAACATTGTTAGCTATATTAGGGGAGAGGCCACTTACAGTTTATAAAAAGGACACACCTTTCAAAGAATTATTGGAAACCAAAATGGAATTTATTTAGAGTTTATAAAGATGTGAATAATGTTAGTAATAATAAATTAGGAATGTTTAAGCGTAGAAGGTATGCTCAGTGTTCTAATGTTAAAAGAACTGATTTTGTAGTCATCCATAACAAAAAGTATTACATACGATTGTATTTTACTTGTGATTTGAAACAAGTGCTTTATGTTGCTAAATATGCCTGATGTTCAATGTTGGAAAAATGTTAAGAGAGTTGAAAGACAGGATCAGAAAAAGTAAATTAACTAATGCTCTATATAGACATATTAAAGTTAATGATGACCACACATTTGAATGTGTTGCTATAAATCAAGTTGTACAGGATTATAGAGGCTTTTTTTTTATTAAAGAACATTTAGAAGTAAGTGAGTTGAAATTGCATTTAAGGTTAAATGCCTCTAGTCCCCCAGGTCTAAATGAATGCAGTTCTGTTAGTTCTATATTAACATTAAAACATTATAATGGGTAAGGGATACAATTTTAGTTTTTAATATTCACATTTTTAACACTTAACATATTTAATATGCATATGTTCAATAATTCTTGAACATTTTTGTTTCCCTTTTTAGCATTTTTAACAGTTTTAAAGTGTTCAATAATTGGCCATATGGTTTAATTATAGTTCATGGATATTCATTACTGTTGCTTTAAAACTTAATCCACCTGAATCGTTAACTATTTTTAATGAATTAATTATTTGACTTTTGTGATTGGTAGATGTGTTTATCATGTGATTGTATTCTATATTACTTAAATGTGTTTTTAGATTAAAGTATTGGGTCTGAGGAAGTTATATTTAATAATGTGGAACAAAAGTGCTTAATCCTTTGTAATAAAGAGTTTTGGAGCTTAATTCAGCAGTGGAGTACTTTTTTGTGGTTATTTAGTGGGTCGGGTATTAAGACACTCTGTAGGCAGCCTGTGATATTGTCAGGCCCTATTGCTTCTGTGTTATTAGCCATACACAATGTGCAGATTTGCTGCCATGCTGAGAATAAAAACTGAATAATGTTTGTATGTATGTTTTGCTGATGGCCAGTTGCAACAGGGTGGTGACACGTGAGAAGAGCTGTTAGGTAGCAGATTGCCCGAGTCCTCTGAATGTGTCTGTCTACTGACATTCACACACAGATCTGTGATTAGTTGTGTATTCTACTTGATATTTCATATGTATTGGAATAAATGATTTGTGACGAGACCTCCATATAACCTTGGTAATTCATCACACTGCACACACACTGTTATGCACATAGATGCACAACTGTAACAATGTCACATACTTATATCACTTGCACGACATATGCCTATATGTGTTTCATGGGAAAGCTGTGTTTGAGCAGCCTGATGCCACATGGGGACACCTTAGGGAGCAGTTGTTTGTGGCTCATGCAGAACATTTCCTGAAACAAATGCTAATAGTCACATAATGTTGCTTCTGACCACCTCAGTAATCAACAATTGCATATACAATGAATTCCAAAAGGTTGCAATTGCATCAAAACATGTGATACATTGGTTGTATATATATCACAGCAAAACAACCATGTGCATGAGGCAAGACTTATGTGACCATGTAATCAGTATGAATTGATACTAATGTCAGTCACAGAGCATTTAATGATGGTATGTAGACACATGCACACCTGTGCCATACTGCAAGTGTCACTGTGATGTTGGAATGTGAACCATGTAGAAGGATGATCTGCTCCACTAGAAAAACACATTGTGTGTATGTGTATACTTGTTTGATTGCATTACATCCTGCCACTGTCCATATCAAACATGTGCATCACACCATGACAGAATTAGCAATCACACATGCAATGGTATTGAGATGACTTGTATAATCTCATGGAAGGACCCTGCTTCATGATGTTTGTATGCATATTTGACAGGAGGACCTCCTCCACCCTTCTGCAGGAACTATGACATGTGACCAGTAGAAAAAGAGGATGGTGGATGCATGGGGCTATGTGAAAGGTTTTCCAAGTGGTAGTTTAATGACAAATAATTTGATAAATCATACAGTGTCCATAATGTACTATCATACACACACACACACACACACACACACACACACACACACACACACACACACACACACACACACACACACACACACACATAGCATCAGACTGGGCCTGATTTGAATATTACTTTTATGTAGGTGTTGACTATGAATGCCATGCAATGTCACAATAGCAACATCACATTTGTCTGACAGTAACACTGTCAAGTTGCACTTTATAGACTATGATAATATCATTGTATGCTGAGGAGAACATGTTGGGAGGAGTGCAGGACATGGATGTGAAGTTACATCCCTGTATAAAATTGCCTCAAAGTGACCGGTATATGTACAGACATGCAAGTCACATGTTGTTAGATTAAAACCCCTATAAGTGTAGGTAAAATGGTTTAAAAACACAGTAGTTAACACTACTGCCACAGCACAGGTTTGTCTTGAATGCTGTCAAAGTGCATGTTATAAAGGATGACATCATCATTGTATGCTGCAATGAGATGTTCAGTGTAGGGTTTGACATAGCTGTGGACACACATATCATTCTAAAATTGTCACCATGGTGATTGTTGACTATGCACAGACAGTTGACTGTAGTGAAAATAGAACCTCTTTATCCCTGTTTGCATAGCACAGTACTTAACACAAACACCACAGCACAAATTTTACTTTTAGAGTGTCCAGCAACACTTTATAACTGATGTCATCAGCAGTGTCTTGTTAGAAGAAGATAGTAATAGCACTGTCTGACATGCTGGTGTAAAATGCTCTTGCAAACATTAACCAAGTGAACACATAAACATGCATACTAAATGACTGTGGTGAGAATAGAAGCCTTAACTATTTATTTACACAACATAATATTTAAAGCAAGTGCCATGGCAGAAATCTGGATTTTATCATGTCTGACAACAAATTATAGCTGATGACCCATAAAGACCCCTAGGTGAGTACTAGGCATAGGTAGAGGCACTTGCTTAAAAATGATTGTTCTGTGGTAAATGTGTACATATGTTTTAAGGACAGCTTATTTGAAAGTACTTACAACAATTGATGGATGTGTTATTCCTTGTTTAGTATAAAGTATAATTTACCAGTTGTTTTTGGGGTGGGGGAAGCCAAATTCCATTTCTTGCTTTGCTATTGTTATTCCATGTTTTGGATCAAACCTTGGTTTGCGTATGACTGTGATATGTTAGAACCACTTGTTTATCTTTGAATAACTAAAGTTTTTTTTGTTTCATAATTGGGTAATGTTGAAATACTACTAATATTAATAGTATTAATGCTAAATAATAATAATAATAATGTGTGCTATCTCAAAGCAGGAGTTTTAGTTACATGATATCTATGCATAGTAATCTTATTTTATGTTTTATGTTACCTAGGACTATTGGCACCCAAGCATCCCAATCCTTGCAAACCCCCCTTCAGTGACTCATATAATGGCATGATCATGGCATGATCATCCAAGCCTTTCATCAACATCATGTCTTTTTGCTTGAGAAAGGATGTGGGGATATGCCTGGATGAAAGCAAATTTGGAACCAGATAGGGAACGATGTCAATGCTGTTGGAGGATCAGGAGTGTCATAGGGCCACTGACATGATTTAATCAGCCCCGAGGAGAGAAGATGCAGCAGCCTGTGGACAGCTGGCAACCAGGGAGCTTGCTACAGAGCCAAAGCTGACACCAAATGAAGAGTTCCTGCCCACTGTCAGGGCTCCAGAGAGCTCAATGGGAAGTGCACCAACTTCCAACTCCCAGCAAAAGTAGAGCAGTCCAACTAAATTCACACTTTATAAACTCCATGTTGTCCCTAATAAATAACAGCAGTTACACCCCACTTACTATTCCCAAAAGTACTACTCCTGATCCCCACACTCTCTCACTTCAGCCCACTCAGACCAGTTATATAAAAAAATCCTTCAGCTAAAACCCACCACACTTGTTGCAGACTAATTGTCCAATGAATTCCTAAAACTAGCAGCAGATTCCATCTCATACCCAGTCTCCCTACTCATCAACCGGTGCATCTCTGAACAATATATCCCTAAACTTTTGAAAATCTGGTACATCATTCCCTTGCATAAGGGAGGCACATCCACTGAATTATCAAACTACAGACCAATTGCCATACTTCACCCCTAAGTAAAATACTAGAAAAATGCATACACACACAACTAATGACCTATAGACTCCAAAATAACATCCTCTGTAGCTCTCAAGGCTTTAAACCTAAGCACAGCACCACTACCAAACTCCTAAGCTTTACAACTTTTGTTAATCAGTACAGAAATAGCAGCAAATTCATATCATCCATCTTCCTGGATATGTCATAAGCTTTTGATGCCATTTTCCATCAAAAATTCCTTAATGAGTTAACCATCACTAATTACTCCCAATCAGCAGTCACTCGGTTTCATAGCTACCTCTTCAAAAGTCAAGAAGTACATCATACCAGCAGACAAAGAGGTAAACTGAAACACTCATAAAATAGCAAAACCTCCTGTGTATTTCCACAGAGTCAAGTCAAATTCATGCTTCCAAAATACAAAACTTTAAATCCAAATCATTTGAACAGATGAGTTTATTGACTAAATCACAAAAAATAAAAAGACTGTTAAGTGCTTTCATCCCTCACCAACAATCAAGGGGACTTCAACCATAAAAATGACATCAAAAGCTTTTGACATATGCAGGAAAATGGATGTGGAACTCAGAAGAGGTTTTGCTGTTTTATGAGTACCTCTCCAAAAGTCAACAAGCAATGAAGTGACAATATGGAATCTCATCCCAACTCCCTATCTCTGTCCCACAAGGCTCCATTCTTGCTCCACTTCTCTTCTCTATATTCACCAATAAACTCAGTTCTGCTTCCAACCAGGCCACAACTGTGCAATATGCAGATGATTCTACTGTCATCTGTGAAGTCCACTCCCTCCCAGAACTCCTACTTAGAACTCAAACAGCCTTCATAGACATAGAGCAATATCTCACAGAAAACTAACTAATACTAAACCCGAACAAGACAAATATCATGCTTTTCATTAATAACAGAATTCCATTGCCCCAATTCCCCTTCTACATCCATTTTTCTAATAATACTAAAATTGAACCAGTTGACAATGCCAAGTTATTAGGAGTCACTATTAATCACTGCCTAAAATATGAAAAGCGCATATCCCTTGCCTTTGAAAAGGTCAGCATTAAACTTGGCACACTGCATACAGTCAAACCTTTCCTCACTCCGACCACTAGACAGTCTATTGCCAGAACTCAACTCTTACCCACCATACTGTATGCTTTTCCCATCTTTACTAATCTGAAAAAATCTGACTACACCAAATTAGAGTCCTGCTACCACAAAAATTGCAAGATTTGCCACTAACCTTCCCAACAGAACTCACCACTGCACAGCACTAAAACAACTAAACTGGCCTGAATTACCAAATCTGCTATCACTCAACCAACTCCCTATTGCTCACACTATTGTCCACCAATCCAACAATTGTCCATCCCACAGAAATCTAGTGCAGCCATATTCTACCAACCGTACCCTGTGATCCTCTGATAAACTACTATTGAAAGTCACCAAAGCCAACGATAGCTTCAAAAACTCTCTGTTCTCAAACCAAATAACAAAAGCCTGGAACTTGCTACCCCAACTTATACATAACACAATTACAATCTCCAAATTCAAACTCCTACTCAAGGAATACCTAAATAACAAGTGGCTGTGCACCTGCTCTAACCCTGGGTTATTTACACTCCATCCTAACTGCACTCACACTCCCACTGTATAGCTCCCATTTAACCCCTAACCTAAACATCCCCCATATTCCCATACACTTTTCAGCTGCTTTTAGTATTACATCTATAGGTTCATAGGTAGGTACTAGGCTATTGGCCCTAGGGCCTATATAAGCCTAGCCAAAGGTACCCTGGCTTTCGCCACCCAAGAAAATTATTTTCCTGTGCCACTGTCGAGCAGAGCCACAGAAGTGATCCCCGGGGTGAATTTCCTATCTCCCATCCAATCATCAAGATTTTTCTTGAACAGTGCTAATAAGGAGCTTTGTTTGATATAGATAGGTAGTTTGTTCCAGAGTATGGGAAGTCTCTGGGACAGGAATCTATCCCTCCAGCATGTTCTCTTTAATGTGGTGACGAGGTTTAGGTCCCTAGAGTGTGTAGCTTGTAGGGATTGGGATTTCTTTAAGTGGAGCATGTCTAAAAGCACTGGTTTTGACATAGTTTTGTGTGTTAGGCAGAGATCACCTCTGAGTAGGCGATATGCAATGGAGTAAAGCTGCAGTTTTTTGAGACGGTCTGCATAGGGCATCACTTTGAGGCCAGTAATCCTCTTTGTGAGGTATTTCTGTGGCCTTTCCAGTTGTTGTAGATGTCTTGTGAGGTACATACCAAAAGGGGCATTGTACTCTATAATGGGTCTAATGAGTGACGAGTAGAGGGGAACAATGACCTCTTTTTTCCTGGATGAGAAACCTTTTGTGATGAGGTGTGCCACATAGAAGGATTTCCTGACTACTGTGGTGATGTGATTATCAAAGGAGAGACTACTGTCCACCTGTGTCCCAAGGTCTCATCACACTTTCGGTGTTAAGTAGACTACCACCTATGTGGTAGTTCATGGGTACTGAGTTTTTATCAAAAGGAATGACAATGCACTTTTTGGCATTGAGCTTGAGGCCATGGCTTTGACACCAAGCGTTTGTCTCAGCAAGGCCCTTTTGTAGGATGTCCACATCTTTTGGAGTTTTGATTATGGCTCCTAGTTTGCAGTCATCTGCAAACTTCATTAGCCAAAGACCTGCTGTGTTGGCCTGTACTTCAGAGAAGTAGATACCAAACAGGAGAGGACCCAGGACTGAACCCTGTGATACTCCACTTTTCACTGGTCTGAAGCTGGATTTGGAGTCTGCTACTTTCACAGTGTGGGTTCTGTCAGTGAGCCAGTTGGCAACCCATCTTGTGGCATAGGGATTTATACCTAGTTTAGTGAGTTTATCTATAATTCCAGAGTGGGGGGTGGTGTCAAAAGCCTTGGCGAGATCTAGATAGGCTGTGTGAACCACCTTACCCTCATCTATGGCTTTGGTGACTGCTTCAAAGAAGTCTATCAGATTTAGGAAACAAGATCTGCCTTTTACAAACCTGAACTGGGTGGGGTCCTGAGTTTGGAGATTACCAATGTCATTGTTTATAAGTTCCATGATGATACGCTCCATAGCCTTGCAGACCAGGCTCATTAGGCTAATGGGGCGGTAGTTTCTGAGGTCTGTGGTGGCTCCCCCTTTGTGGAGTGGGATAACTGTCACTGTGCGCCATTCAGTGGGCACATAGCCTGAGGCGAGGCTATGATTGAGCATGGTACTTAGGTGGGGTGCCAGTTCGTTCTGTAGTTCATGTAGAACACAGCCTGGAATATCGTCGGGTCCCATGGATGCTGTGTTTTTGGCTTTGGATAGTGTGTTTTTTACCTGTGCAGCCGTGATTACAGGAACTTTGCATTCTTCTGGTATAGAGATGGGCCCTTTAGGGATGACAGAGGGTAAAGTTAGCACTGTACCTATCTGCCAGGATGTTGGCAATATCCGTTGGTTCTGTATATTTAGTGCCATTGTGCTATAACTCAGAGCAGATCTGAGTGTTACCATTGAGTTTCTTGACATAACTATAGAATGCTTTGCGATTTTGTTTAGAGTCAGTGGCGATTTTGTTTTCATAACTAGCTTTGGAGGATTTTATGAGGGATCTCAGCTTCGCGCCGCTGTTCAGCTGGAGACGTGTAGATTAATAAGGGCAGGGAATTCTTTTCACCATCGGAGATGTAAAATACTTTATCAAATATAGAATTTCCTGTGAGACCAGGTCCGTAGTGTATATTGCTTTTTGCAATTGCTGTAGGGCATACTATGTTGGTAAAACTGACCGTAGATTACGTGACAGGGTTTACCAACATGATTATGCCATAAAAAAGCAGAAAGTTGACAATGCCCTATCTAAACATGTTATTGATAATCCTGGGCATAGTTTCTGCTTCATGGGTATAGATATGATACACTTAGGAATAAGAGGTGGTCCCCAACCTTTATTTCTCGAAATAAAAGAGTTGGAATGGCAATTGTTACTCAACGCCTTTGCCCCACCGGGCTTAAATGAAGCATGTAATATTTCGGTAATATTAAAACATAAAAGTTACCTTAGACCTTGATAGCAACGTTGTAAGCTACTTGAAATATAACATGCCTTTTTATTGATTTTTGGTGTAATGATTAATAATTTATTTATCTTGTCATGGTCTAAAAATCTTAATATATTTTTAAAAATTTTTAAATATATACTTTCTTCTGACATGATGGGCTAACCGACACCATGTTACTATTTGTTTATTTAGTTAGGTTTGGCTCAATTCATTATACTATTTATTATTTTTCTGATTGTTTATTTATGTTGTAAACCTTACAACATAGTCATAAAGACTTGTTTATACTTAGTAGACGGGGTTTTAGTTTTTATTTTGGCTTTGTTCATGTATAGGTTGTTTTTAAAGTTTACAACGCCAGGTATTACATTTTTATGGTTGGATCCTGGTTCCTTTAAGTATGAACACAAGCCTCACCTGTAAAGGAAATGATGTCATTAGATGTTGTGTTGAATTGTTATAAAGCACTAACATGCTTTATTTTAAACTGTCTGAGGAAGCTACTGCTTTTAACAGTGGCGAAAACGCTTTGAATAAAGTACGTTTACTTATTTTTGGTGCTCTGTGCTACATTCCTTTTTTGTGTTTACTAGGTCGTTTATCTCCTTTGTTGTACTAGTTTGGTTCATATGGAATGTCTAGCCCTGGAACGCCAAACTTATTTGGGTCTGTGACCCTTGCTTCAGGAGCAGTTGACGAAACTAATGACACTAACAACTTTGAGAGACTAATGTCTTTTCTAACTCAGCGGTTAGATGCTATAACCGCTCGACTTGACAAGATTGAATCTACACCAGCAACTAACGTAGGCTCTCGTGCTGGGAATGCTGCGACATCTGGGTCCACTGGTTCACTACCTCCGGGACAACCCCAGAGGATGCCTACACTTAATGAAGTTAACTCGGCGGATGCCGGTATCGGTGTCCGCAGTACTCCGTTGGGTTTAAATCAACCTGAACTGTTACGGTTGGGGCAAACAGGTGGCTCCGTTTCTGGTCCCAATGGCACGGGACTAACTAATCACATTGGACCTGTGGATAAGAGGAACATCCCTGTTGGGCTTATTGGCGTGCCTACTTTCCATGAATGGGTTGAAAACACCGAGGCGTTCGCTTTTGGAATGCCTAACCATCACGGCTCGTCGGCCTCAGGACTAGATTCTTCAGGTAACAATAATGAAAACTTATCAAGTAACTTAAAACTTCTTGATTCAAATATGTTAAAGATAAAAAAACTACAGCTTGAAGTATCCTACTTCAAGCAATGTATTAGTGAAAATGTTGTGCCAAAAGGGTTGAGAAGCTCGTTTACCCCAACTAGATTATTTCAAGACGGGGCTTTTTCTGACGCCCTATCCCATTTGCTTAACAAACAAGGTCTGGATTTGCTGGACTTGATGGTGACTCATTACGGGAAGCATATTGACATCCTACTAGTTGAAACTAATGCTCTCAATGAAAGCATTAAATTGGATACCAACTTTGCTAGATATAAGTATGATTATGAGAGAATTTTTGAAAGTATTGATGCTTTACTGGTTAAATTAAAAGTGAACAAGAACAAGAAACTAATTAGGGATAGGCAAGCCTACGCTAATGATGCAGCCTACCCTAACTTGTTCACAAAAGAAAAAGGGACTACTAATGTTTCTGAACACTTGGGAAGTGGAAATCATGAATCTGGTACTAATTTTCCAAGTATGACTGCTGATCAACAAGAAATTGACCAGGATGATGGTGATGAGGGGTCGTCGACCCATCAGCTTAGAAGAAGTAATAGGACTAAGGCCAGTGTTAATTATAAAGAACAACGGCCTAATAATCAAAAGAAACCTTTTTTAGGGCGAAGGAATTATCAGAGGAACAACAACCGGAACAGGCCGAAGTAGACATTAATTTCGGACTTTCACTCACATACTCTGATAAACCTAGTATTTTAAAAAACAAAAAAGGTGACTTTACTGTTTATAATTTTTCATGTTTGGAAATTGAACAAGACTTAATTGAATTACTTGCTCATGGGTTAAATTTTGTACCCGATCAGAAAATATGTTTGTCAAAACTACTGATTGAATTCAAGTGTTTTGTGAGAAACCTTAACCTTAAAGCAATGTTCAAAGGTCTTCCCAACACACAAAATGCACCGTTTAAATTACTTAGTAGTTTTAATCCACCCCTGCATCCCATCTTGAATACCTTTGAGTACGTGTGTGAATTAGACTTTAGAGAATTGGTTGGGAAAATCCAATGGTTCAACAACTCTAGTAACATTACACTAGAACAAAGAAAAAGTTTGAATAACTTAAGGAACTTACCCATCAGGGTAATGAAACCAGACAAGGGTGGGGGTTTAGTCATTCTTGATAAAGAAGACTACCAGGGTAGGATGTTTAAAGTTTTGAATTCTCCTGCTTATGAACCTTCATCCTTAAATGAAACATCAGGGCAATACAATAAAATCAAAGGGTACTTCAGGGATTTGTTTATTGAGGGAAGGATAAATATTGATACGTTCAACTTTATTAATATTTCGTTCCCAAAAATCCCTGTCATGTTTGGGATTCCCAAAATTCATAAGAACTTAGAGGACCCACCCATGCGTGCCCTTGTTGATGGGAGAAGTTCTATCACCCACCCTTGCTCTAAAGTTGTTGACCATATCCTTGGAAAATATCTGAAGCTATTACCACAAATCTGCAAGGATTCCTGGTCTTTCCTTCAAGCTATAAATGATGTTCCTTACTCACCTTCCAATAACTTCCTTACAATCGATGTGGTTGACTTATACACGTCTATACCACATCAAGAAGCATTGGAATGGGTTGAGCTTATTTTAACACATCTAAATGCTTTGAGGGATGAAATTGAAGTAGTCACCTTATTATTGGATATCATTCTATCCTCAAATTTCTTCATCTTTAACAACTGCTACTACTTGCAGAAAAGGGGAATTGCCATGGGCTCACCCTGCGGTGGCAGTGTAGCCAACTTAGTGGTCGCCTATTGGGAAATGAACGTTCTCTTCAAGAACCCTACATTTAAAAATGTTAACAAATTTTACACCCGGTTCTTGGATGATGTGTTCATCCTTATCCAAGGCGACCATGATACTGCAACCAAGTTGGTTGAAGAGATGAATGAGTCTTGCACCTTCTTAAAATTCACCCACAAATTTTCTACTAGCGAAATTGATTATTTGGATGTCAAACTTAGAAAGGATCCTTCCAATAATGGTATTTTTTCTAGTATTTATAGGAAGCACACCTATTGTAATGCTTTCCTGCATTTCACCAGCAGTCACCCATGGAAACAAAAGAGATCGATTGTCAAAGGGCAACTGGTCAGGGCCACTCGTATGTGTAACACATCTATGGCCTTTGAGGAGGAGTGTTTTACCCTCAAGAATATGTTTTTAAATAGGGGTTACCCGTGTGAATTGATTGACAGTTTGATTGACGAAGTGTCCATAAAAAGGGCTTCAGGGTTTTACAAACCCCTTCTTGAGGGAGTTAACTTGAATACCCCACAGACCCTTGATTTGGCTGACCCACTCTTGGATGTTTCATTAAATAGTGCCCATCCCTGTAACACTGACGAGCCCTTACAAAATTTCAACGATAAAGTGGCTAAGTTCATCTTCACATATGGAAATCATGCTAGCTCAGTGTGTTCCATTATTAGAAAAAATTGGCAGTTTATTTTAAATAATGCATATTTACTTGAGGCTTTGGGCACCTACCCTTTATTTGTATATAAAAGGGGTAAAAACCTCAAGGATCTGCTACAAACTTGGGATACACAAAACATAACATCTAGACAAACGGGCACTTTCAGTTGCGGCACATGCAACCAATGTAGATTAATAAGGGCAGGGAATTCTTTCACCATCGGAGATGTAAAATACTTTATCAAATATAGAATTTCCTGTGAGACCAGGTCCGTAGTGTATATTGCTTTTTGCAATTGCTGTAGGGCATACTATGTTGGTAAAACTGACCGTAGATTACGTGACAGGGTTTACCAACATGATTATGCCATAAAAAAGCAGAAAGTTGACAATGCCCTATCTAAACATGTTATTGATAATCCTGGGCATAGTTTCTGCTTCATGGGTATAGATATGATACACTTAGGAATAAGAGGTGGTCCCCAACCTTTATTTCTCGAAATAAAAGAGTTGGAATGGCAATTGTTACTCAACGCCTTTGCCCCAGACTTAAATGAAGCATGTAATATTTCGGTAATATTAAAACATAAAAGTTACCTTAGACCTTGATAGCAACGTTGTAAGCTACTTGAAATATAACATGCCTTTTTATTGATTTTTGGTGTAATGATTAATAATTTATTTATCTTGTCATGGTCTAAAAATCTTAATATATTTTTAAAAATTTTTAAAAATTTTTAAATATATACTTTCTTCTGACATGATGGGCTAACCAACACCATGTTACTATTTGTTTATTTAGTTAGGTTTGGCTCAATTCATTATACTATTTATTATTTTTCTGATTGTTTATTTATGTTGTAAACCTTACAACATAGTCATAAAGACTTGTTTGTACTTAGTAGACGGGGTTTTAGTTTTTATTTTGGCTTTGTTCATGTATAGGTTGTTTTTAAAGTTTACAACGCCAGGTATTACATTTTTATGGTTGGATCCTGGCGGTTCCTTTAATTAAGTATGAACACAAGCCTCACCTGTAAAGGAAATGATGTCATTAGATGCTGTGTTGAATTGTTATAAAGCACTAACATGCTTTATTTTAAACTGTCTGAGGAAGCTACTGCTTTTAACAGTGGCGAAAACGCTTTGAATAAAGTACGTTTACTTATTTTTGGTGCTCTGTGCTACATTCCTTTTTTGTGTTTACTAGGTCGTTTATCTCCTTTGTTGTACTGATATAGATAGGTAGTTTGTTCCAGAGTATGGGAAGTCTCTGGGACAGGAATCTATCCCTCCAGCATGTTCTGTTTATTGTGGTGACAAGGTTTAGGTCCCTAGAGTGTGTAGCTCGTAGGGATTGGGATTTCTTTAAGTGGACCATGTCTAAAAGCTCTGGTTTTGACATAGCTTTGTGTGTTAGGCAGAGATCGCCTCTGAGTAGGCGATATGCAACGGAGTAAAGCTGCAGTTTGAGACGGTCTGCATAGGGCATCTCTTTGAGGCCAGTAATCCTCTTTGTGAGGTATTTCTGTGGCCTTTCCAGTTGTTGTAGATGTCTTGTGAGGTACATACCAAAAGGGGCATTGTACTCTATAATGGGTCTAATGAGTGATGAGTAGAGGGGAACAATGACCTCTTTTTTTCCTGGATGAGAAACCTTTTGTGATGAGGTGTGCCACATAGAAGGATTTCCTGACTACTGTGGTGATGTGATTATCAAAGGAGAGACTACTGTCCACCTGTGTCCCAAGGTCTCATCACACTTTCGGTGTTAAGTAGACTACCACCTATGTGGTAGTTCATAAGTACTGAGTTTTTATCAAAGGAATGACAATGCACTTTTGGCATTGAGCTTGAGGCCATGGCTTTGACACCAGGCATTTGTCTCAGCAAGGCCCTTTTGTAGGATGTCCACATCTTTTGGAGTTTTGATTATGGCTCCTAGTTTGCAGTCATCTGCAAACTTCATTAGCCAAAGACCTGCTGTGTTGGCCTGTACTTCAGAGAAGTAGATACCAAACAGGAGAGGACCCAGGACTGAACCCTGTGATACTCCACTTTTCACTGGTCTGAAGCTGGATTTGGAGTCTGCTACTTTCACAGTGTGGGTTCTGTCAGTGAGCCAGTTGGCAACCCATCTTGTGGCATAGGGATTTATACCTAGTTTAGTGAGTTTATCTATAATTCCAGAGTGGGGGGTGGTGTCAAAAGCCTTGGCGAGATCTAGATAGGCTGTGTGAACCACCTTACCCTCATCTATGGCTTTGGTGACTGCTTCAAAGAAGTCTATCAGATTTAGGAAACAAGATCTGCCTTTTACAAACCTGAACTGGGTGGGGTCCTGAGTTTGGAGATTACCAATGTCATTGTTTATAAGTTCCATGATGATACGCTCCATAGCCTTGCAGACCAGGCTCATTAGGCTAATGGGGCAGTAGTTTCTGGGGTCTGTGGTGGCTCCCCCTTTGTGGAGTGGGATAACTGTCACTGTGCGCCATTCAGTGGGCACATAGCCTGAGGCGAGGCTATGATTGAGCATGGTACTTAGGTGGGGTGCCAGTTCGTTCTGTAGTTCATGTAGAACACAGCCTGGAATATCGTCGGGTCCCATGGATGCTGTGTTTTTGGCTTTGGATAGTGTGTTTTTTACCTGTGCAGCCGTGATTACAGGAACTTTGCATTCTTCTGGTATAGAGATGGGCCCTTTAGGGGATGACAGAGGGGTAAAGTTAGCACTGTACCTATCTGCCAGGATGTTGGCAATATCCGTTGGTTCTGTATATTTAGTGCCATTGTGCTATAACTCAGAGCAGATCTGAGTGTTACCATTGAGTTTCTTGACATAACTATAGAATGCTTTGCGATTTTGTTTAGAGTCAGTGGCGATTTTGTTTTCATAACTAGCTTTGGAGGATTTTATGAGGGATCTCAGCTTCTTACTGAAGCTGACCAGGGAGTTTCTCCAATCATGGGATTTTACTCTTTTTTGCAACAGTTTCTTTCTTCTGTTGTAGAGTTTGTTTATGGCAGGGGACCACCAGATTGGCTTCCTTTTTTGGAGGATAGCATCTTGGTTCTTTTAGGGATTGCACGATCCATGCACTCATGTAAGTGCTTATAAAGTGCATTTGTGTAGGATTCAGCAGTCATACCTTTATTGTCCTTTGTACAATTTAACTACCCATTTCCCAATACACTGTGTGTAAATATATTCTTATATGCGTAACAATGTATCCAGTTGTAAAATCTTGTTTGTGTTATATAGCTTTTTGTGTATCTGTACAATTCTACTTTTGTGAACTTTTGTCAAGATGACTTTACCGTATCTGACATTTCTCACACCCAGATGGGTAACAAGCTCTTACATACATATGTTTTTCTCATTATATAACTAATCTGTGGAGCTTTTCTCCCCACAGAAAATGGGCTACTAGCCCTGTCAGACCATACCAGTAAACAAATGTAAAATAAATAAATAAATATTGGTGCTGCTGTTTCAGAAACGACAAGAATGTCCCAGGAGGAGCTTCCAGATAAACTTACATATGTCAGTTTTAAATATTGCTTGTATAGTAAAATATTGAAAGCAATAGTCAAGTTGGTTTAATTTTGGGGGGGGGACTATTTATAGATTGATACAGTTAACACTTTCTGGTTCATTACACATGGGCTTAGGGTGGACACTTCATCCAAGTTTCCATTAAATGTATTGTTAATGGATATATAAAAACCAACATTTTCACCCTGAGTTATTGTTACTGTTCTTGTGATGATGATGTCTTTAGGTTTTGCTTAACTTCTTCCAGGACCATCCTCCCTAGCAAGTGTGGAGTCAACTGCACATGGTAAGCCAAAGATTTTTATTTCAGTACTGATGAGCATTTGACAGAAATATGCATTTACCCGTATGTGTGAGGACTGTGTGTCTAATGCTGTACGATCTGTGATAGTGTCACCAGTTTTAGTTTCTTAGCATATATTAAAGTACAGTAGTATAGCTATTAATTTCTTTCCTGTGTTTGTTGCTTATTATCACACGTGATCCTGACAGTGGAGGTGTAGGACTGACAGCTGAAGTCAGAGTATCAGCAGACTCTGATGAAGATGGTGGCCAAACACATGCACAGTTGGGGGATACAGAGACTGAATCTGACACTGAGGGTGACATTCAGAAATCTCCTGTAATTCCACTGGATACAGCCAGCAGGCCTTTTCAAACCCATTCCAGTTAGCCCTCAGATATTGGATAGGTGGAGGGTGAGACACTTGATCAGGGTAGTGTGGTTACTATGGCTTTAGTGCCTGTTGACTGTTCATAGCCAAAGTGTGGGTGAGATGCCATGCAGGATGGTTGTTAGGGGTGGTATGAGAAGGCCTGTGGCCCACCCTCCACCTAATCCTGGTGTGTGTCTCTCTGTGCCACTCAGTGTAGTCTTAGGGCTGTCATGGAGGTGCAGGCATGTTCCAGTAGGTCCTATGAGGAATTGCTTAGGGTTGTAGATGTGGCACAGGTTGACATGCATGATTGCCTCTTCCATGTTGCCAATTCAATGAGTTGGATGAATGACGCATTGGAACAGGCAGTGTTTGTGATGGAATATCTGCTGGAAGGGGAATGGAATCCATGTGGACATAGGTCAGCCACATCATCTGATATTAGCTGATGTGGCCATGCCCAGACATGCTCCCATAGTGGCAATACTTCACTGCTCAAATCAGTGGTTGAGATGTCCATGCCTAGATATGGCAGGCCATGGGGTCATGGTCTTGGGTATACTTATGAGGAGACCTCATCCATAGACATCAGTCACATTCAGATAGCAGCAGTGCATCTGACCGTGGGTGTGTTTATGCCAGTGGAACTCCTGGGGTCAAGGATGACAATGATGAACTGTCACCTCTACCATGCATGGCTCACAACTGTCTGACATACAGTGATGTAGAGCTAGCAAAGAACTTGGCTGTGTTCTTCCACGCACTCACACAACAATTTCAACTGGAGTACCCATACAGACACACAGACATAACAGTTACATCGGTCAGTCGTGAGGATTACAGCTCATTTTGTCTCAGTGGCCATTTGATAATTTATCCAAATGTCTGCCTGTTTCTCTTTCTTACTCACATTCCCTCACCACATTTTGTGTCAGCCTGGGCCTCCTGCCCGCCATCACAACATCCTGTGCAAATGATGATAACTGTGCCATAATCCTTGTTTTCTATCTCTTGTTTTTAGGAATACATGTCTTTTGTCTAATGCTAAGGATGCATAGCTGACACAGTGCTTAGTATATCTGGGTTTGTGGTGTTGTTTTGCAAATTGTACTGCTTTTTTACAGTTTTTTGTAATGTGTACATCTTTCCCAAACTCTTAGACCAGCAAAGCTAGACTAAGCCATAAATAAAAGTGTGATAAAGGCCCAACAATGGGGAGAGATTTTAAACATTGTTGTCTTAAAAACTTAGACAGTTGAGGGAATAACAGGTTTTGCATTGCTATTTTTATGTTTGTTCTGAGAGATATGAAGTTTGAAACTAAAATGTGTGTCATTATTTTCTAACTTCACTGTTTAATGATTTGCCATTACAAACATATAAGGCCAAACTGTGGACATTCGGTGAAAATCTGTACATTTTAGATGCAAGGCCTATTAGTTGATAGAGTACACATGTATTCATATAAGTCACTGCTGTCACATCACCCACCGTATATTTACTTACACTACCAAGTAAGAGTATGCAAAGATATGCCATTCATTTGTATTCTTAGACATTTATTTTTCTATTCCAATTTCAACACTTACCTTGGAAATCCAGCAAGAGCAAGAGTTTTAGTTCAGGGCTGATTCCATCTGATGCTAGCAGTACATAGCCATTACATGGGTAAGTAAATGTTGTGAGTGTTGCCTGGCTTCAATATTACTGTATGTATGTGCATAGGATAAACGTTTTAACACCTTAGGTGGTGAGCGTGTGTGCTATCCATTGCTTCTTGGCCAGTGTGAGGGCATATTGTGCACGTCTACATCTGCCTACACCCACAGTGAATGCTGGCTCCCCATATGACTCCGCACATACGTGTTGATATCTTGACCTTGCCAATGGTGGTA